>NC_073306.1:61159541-61459541 GCF_027595985.1 Sorex araneus
TTTTTCCCCCCTGTTTGTTTTATTCCACACCACCAGACTTTATGCTGGTGTTTTGGCAGCTGCAGGAATTTGCAAAGAAATGGAAGCCTAAAACTGTTTCCTGAACTTGGCTAACAAATAAAGGAAGTAGTTTTACCTCAGAAGTTTGGACTTCCTGAGTCCCCTCATGATTATTACCAAACCATAGTTGTATTTCTTCCATTTATAGATTCATATATTTGGGCATTTTTTAAAATTACCCATATTTTAAGGGGGCATGCCTTTATGATGTGATTTTCTGAAAAACTTATGTACACTTAGAAAGATTAGTTCCTTAATTACACCAGTGCCTGTCCCCTGTCTGGGTCACATAGTCTAGAGTATAGTTCCAGAGGAAAGCTCCAAAATAGTGTGGTTTGGTCTTACACTGTTGAACTCAGAAAAAGTTCAAAGATGGTATAAATGTCCCCAGTCCAGTGTGGTCTAGTTTTATGTCTATCTCCCTTGCTGACAATAATCTTGATGGCTAGAAATACCTGAGGATATTCACCTGGGACCAGATAAGTTTCTCATAGACTTAACTGTTTCCTGTTATAAGCAAATATAACCTTTGAAATGGGTCTTTTGACTGCAAGTTGTCTTTAAGCAGTAATGACCAAGAACCTTTTTTTAGAGAGATTTTTTACAAGACCAAGAAATTACTGTGTTTTAAAGAAGTGAGTTTATAGATAAAGAAGTGAGTTTATAGATAAAATGTTAAGAGTGTGTTGATATGGGATCTTATTTTTCTTGGAATAAGGGCATCAGATTAATGGTTTCTCAGTTCATTTTTTTTTATTGGCAAATTTAAATAATAAGAGGAAGAATGAAATTCTTTGCAAAGGAGATGAAAGGGAACGAAAAAGGCAAATCAGTGCTAACTGAGCAACAACTTAAACTAATCAACATTTGCAGAACAAAGAAGGGTATAAAACAAAAGATGGGGGGGTGGAGAATGTTGATAAGTATTTAAGATGATTGTCTTGGTCCCAAAGGTTAAGAGGACACCTACATTACAAAAAGAAAATTTAACTGCCAGTTAACACCTCTGATCCCCACACAAGTTCATTCTCCATTATGTACTGTGAGTCACTGTAAAGGCAAATAGACCCCCATTTAAAAAAAATTATTAGTGAATCACTGTGAGGTACAATTACAAACTTACGAACTTTCGAGTTTGCACTTTAGTCATACAGTGATCATTTACCCATCCCTCCACCAGTGCCCTTTCTCTTCCACCAATGTTCCCAGTATCCCTCCCACCACCACCACCCCATCCCCACAACCCCACCCTGCGTCTGAGGCAGGGCATTCCCTTTTAGACCCCCATTTTTAAAGTCCAAGTTTAATACTTAGCTTTTAGCTCAGAGTTGAAAAGGAATATCACCAACTTGAGTCTGCTTCACAGTACAATTGATGTAGGCAGGTAGATAGGGAAAGGCCCAGTGCCATGAAGGCCCGGATGTAAGTAATTTCATCCCCCTTCTTTTCCTTCTTGCAAAAACGATCTAACTCCAAAATGGTCTGGTAGTGCAAGCTGCCATTCACTGGCCATCTTTCCCCCTGCTCTAGATTATATTCAGGCCATGTATGTTGCAAAGGTGTACAAGACGATCCTTATTTAAACCACCTAACTGTAAACTCTTCCTATGTTTTAACAAGCAACCCAAAGGGGAATTTTTAGGTATTGAATTTGAGTTGCCCATGTTTTGAGTACCAGCAATAACTTAGGGAAGAGAAAAACCCAAGACAGGGTGGTTCTTGAGCAAAACTACTCTCCAAGGCTTTGCTTCGGCCTCTCCCAAGGGGACTCTAACTCCTTGTATTGGCCTTGGCCCTTCCTGAGGGGACTCTAACCCCCCAAGTATTGGCCTTCACTTTGGCCTTTCCCGAGGGGACTCTAACCCCTCGTAGTGGCCTTGGCCAGTCCCAAGGGGGACTCTAACCCACGCCCCACCCCCCAGTATTGGCCTTTACTCAGAGACTCATTGGATTTGGACGTCTCCATCAATGGCCTCTGCTTCCGCCGCAGGCGTCCCTGGGCAGGCCTGGCACCGGGCAGACCCACAGGTGTGTGCTCGAGCCGAACCAAATGCTGTAGTCTAAAGAAGCCCTGCTCCTTGAAAGAAGTTCTGCCATTCTTAGCTTGCTACATCTTCCCTGCTTCTACCTTTTTCTTCAGTCTTACTTTGCCTAGAGCTAAACATGCTGGCTGCCTTCATTAGCATTATAATAGACCTCCAGCTAATCCTTTGACCAGACAGTGACTGGGTGGGGAAAGGATGTTCTACCTGGATGTTGATTCACTTTAGTTTCCCAGAATCTTCTCACTAGTGGGCTTTCCTCCCGTTCCTCCCATAGTGAACAGTGACACGAGACAGACAGAGGGGTGCCTCTTTGCAGATACCACTCAGATGCTTGCCTGGCCGGTGGAGAACTTAGCCTTAGTGGTTCAGCATTGTGACTTGCGACCGGCAGCTATGCCAGTGCCACCCTTGACCGTACGTTCTCCGTGGAGTCGCAGGCAGCCCACTCGAGCTCCGTGACTTAGAGGGACTTTAAGAGTGCCAGGTCGTGGAGCTACAAAATCATGCCTGATAAGAGGATGTATCAGGGTGCTCATGCACACACACATTCACACAGAGGTTATCACATTCCTCCCTCATCCCCACTAGAGATTTCCAAGGGAGCATACCTTCACAGCAGATTTTCCAGATTACCTCCTTCCTCCTGGATTTCTTCACTGCTCTCCTGGCTGGCTCGCCAAAATGATGTCGGTGGGCCCCATGGGTGACTTACATGAAGTGGGGAGGAGAAAGACTGTCACTTTCTCCCCAACCGCCTCTACCACCAGGGACCCAGAGTTACTGGGTTCTTGTCTCGCTCGCGGAAAAGAATTTCAGGAGTAGACAAGCAGCGAAGTAAATAGATTTTATTTAGAGGTTTCTGAGGGAAGGAGAAAGGGATAAGTGGAAAAGAAAAGAACAGTAGGAGTAACGCGCTCAAGAGAGAACATGGGCTTCTCCAAGGGTGGAGGAAGCTCTACACACATCCTAGCATTGGACACGAAAGCACGAAAGTACACATCTCAAGGAGGGAGATGCGGGCAACACGTGTGCTCGGGCACCACATGTGCTCGGCCACGTGGGCACAAGCAGCACATGGGCTCAGGCAGCATATGTGCGTGCTTCCTTTGTTCAAGGTGTCTTTTATAGGGTTTCTTCAACCTGTCCCCACTCACATGGGGTTTCTTTCCAGGTAGAAGTTCGTTGCTAAGGTTACCAGGGAGGTTGGGAGTGGTGATGGCCTTCTTTGGGGAACCTCCTGGGGAGGGGCCCATTATCCTCAGGGTCCGCTGATGGTTTCCTGATGGTTTCCTCGGGGTCTTTTGTTTTCTTGAATCTGCAAGTCTTAAGAGTCTCCTACCCAGAGACTCTGTTAAATCTCAATTTTCATTGCCAAGGGCCTTTCCCTATCTACCTGCCTACATCACAATGTTTCATGTTTGTCTGGCTAATATTGACCTATGTTGCTTTAAAAAAGAACGAACTAATTTCCAACATTTAGCATAAGGAGATTTTATATAAATGCTCATTTTGTATTTATTCCCAAAGATGCAAACATCTAGCCCTTGAGCTGGCTCCCAGACTGAGAAACATGTCTTGCTTATTAATTTCTCTTTTCCTAAGTTCTTATTAAGCTAAGTGCTTGTAACATGGTAGATATTTGAATGGGTTTTTTTTTTTTGTTTTGTTTTTCTTTTTGGGTCACACCTGGCAATGCACAGGGGTTACTCCTGGCTCTGCACTCAGGAATTACCCATGGCCGTGCTCAGGGGACCATATGGAATGCTGGGATTTGAATCCGGGTTGGCCACGTGCAAGGCAAACGCCCTACCCGCTGTGCTATCTCTCCAGCCCCCCGAATGGTAGAATTTTTTCTTTATATTTTTGAATTAATTTCTTAAATTAATAAATAAAACAAAATGTGCATAAAACTAAGAGTTTTATTAATCTGATTATGTATGACACATACATTTTCTTTTATAAGCATATCTGGATTCAGATTTGGTCATTAAAGCACACTTTCAGATCATTATTTGCCACTACTATTTTAGATAAATTTTTAAAATATAATATTTAATATTATCATATTGATTTATCATTGTCTAGCCATACTATAAAAACAAGGTATATAGCTTTTTAATGTTGAATGTTTAATATACAGAGGCTCAGAGTACCCATTACCAAAGTTAAAGTGCATCATACAATTTACAAACTTTATTGACTTCTCACACCTCCTGTTTCCCTTAATAACCAATGAAGTTTTCACCCAGAATGCAAACTTTTCTTCCTGTCAACTCAATTGTCATAGTTTATAATTCACACAGAAATTAAACCAAAGAGTCATTGACTTTCATTTCTTCCTTTCTTTTTTTTCTTTTTTCTTTTCTTTTTTGGGGGTGTCATACCTGGTGATGCTCAGGGGTTACTCCTGGCTCTGCACTCAGAAATTACTTCTGGCAGTGTTTGTGGAATATTATGGAATGCCATGGATGGAACCCAGGTCAGCCATTTGCAAGACAAATGCCCTCCCTGCTGTACTATTGTACCAGCACCTCATTTCTTTTTGCTTGTTTGTTTGTACTGGGGGTTGCTCCCAGGTCCATGCTCAATGACCACTCTTGGTGGTGCTCATGGGTCCTTATAGGTACTAGGAATTGAACTGGTGTTAGCTGTGTACATGGCTGCATGGCAAGAGTCTTACATATCATACGTTTTGTCTGGCCCCATATCTTTCATTCGTTGACTTATTTGACTTGGCATAATCACATCAAGTTCTATTTATCCTGTTTTAAATATTACAATTTCATTCATTTTAGTGGTAAAACAGTGTTCCATTGAGTGTGTATACCACAGATTCTTTATCCATTTATCTAGTAGTGGATACATGTTGATTAAAATTAGTGTTTTTATATTCTTCAGGTAAATGCATTGTTGTGATATCCATTTTATGCAATTGGCATAAAATATTCCTTAGAGACTATACTAATTGATTTCCCCTTCAATAGTATACCAGAGTTCCTTTTTATCCATATCCTTGCCAATGCTTGTAGTTTTCACTTTTTAATAAAACATCCCCAGTGATGTGATGTAATTTGTTATTGTCATTTTAACTTCTATTTTTCCTAATAATTAGTGATGTTAGGTACCTGATCATATATATGTGGGGCATCTATATGTCTTTTTTTTAGAAGTATCTGTGCAAGTTTTTGCACAATTCCTAAATTAGTTTTTTGGGGTTTATATTGTTGAATTGTGTGTTTATTTTTAAAAATTTGGATATTATATATTTCTCCCAGCTGTATAGTACACAGAATTTTTCAGTTGGTAGATCATTATGTCTTTTGATTGTTACGTTTTCTTGGACAGAGTTTTAAGGTGCCAATGGTTTGCTACTTTGTGGTGAATTGCTATACATATATGTACATGTGATTATATATACACATATATAGCTATATAATTCATTGCTTAAATATTGAGAATTTTAATTAACAAATTAATATTTTAGTTTTTCATGAAATAAATATATAAGGAAGTGAAGAAGATAGGCAGGCAGATAAAACAAGGAAAGGGTCCCCAACCCCCATGGCAATTAGTCCTTAGGAAGTAATAAAACCAAAAGATGGGAATTGAAGAAGTTGCTCTGTCACTAGCTCCAAGACTGCAACAAACTCACGTTGTGGACACAGATATTAAAGCTTGATAAGACCTTGACAAGGCACCAGCATAGACATAAAGGCTGAATACTCTTCCAAGAGAAGTTCCATTTGAGCAGGATAAAAGAACAGGAAGGGAATATCAAAGACCATCAACTGCTCCCGAGTCTCTGCCCTTGGCAGTCACCCCCGCAATTGATACTTACCATGGTAAAAATCCCCACGTGTGGCAACTTGGGAAAAACCTTGTAAAAACCAATTTGAACAAACGAAGCATACCCACATGCTGCCAGAGATCACGTGCTGCCAGTACATACCTATATGCTGCTGCCACACCCATGTGGTGCCCTGGCAAATATCACCAGAATCTCCCCTTCTTAGGAAAAGTGCAACAAATGAAGACTGTAGTCCAAGGTGGAGGGACGAGAAAGGAGTTTGTTCATAGGGACTGAGATTTCCAGTCACCTTGGTAACTCTCGGCCCCCACAAAGGGTTCACTTTGCTTTTGTCTTCAGGTGCAAAAGCAAGCAAACAAACAAGCAAGGAAGCAAACAGGTTTACACAAGTTAATTTGCAGTTAGGCTGATGAGGTTATGAAGAACAAAGGTTTTGCATAGAACTGAACTTACGTTTCCACACGCAATCCATCACCACTTTCCTTCACAGCCCATAAGTTTGCATGAGTTTTCTTCACCCTCTCTTGAGATGTGTATTTTCATACCTTCAGACTTTAACTCTGTAATGTGTACAGTAGAGACATTCATGTTCTCTTTCATGACCCACCCTCCTCTCTCTCTCCATCCCACCCCTCATTCCCCTCTTTCCTCAGAACTTCCAAATAAAACCTGTGTTGACTTCACTACTTGTCTCCTACTAAAAATTATTTTCTGTAAGGGAAAGACAAAGGTCCACATGATCTAAAGAAGGTCTAGGACTGACTTTTCTTTCCTGAAAGGACCACTGCAGGCTATTATCAGTTCCAGATTTCTCCAGCCTTCACTGCATGGCAGAGGTGGATTGAGAGAGAGAAAGTGGCAGATTCCATACTTCAGGTGTCGCCTCTTTCCTCCCTACTTGACATTAAGTCACTCAGGAACCCCACTGACATCAAAAGCATGAAATTTCTTTGTTTCAACCTTGACTTTAGAAATAGTTCTATGAGGAAGAACTGGATTTTTAATATGAAGTTTATTAAGATTTAAGTAGATTAGGCACATGTTGATTTTAATTTTTCACACATTGAACTTATATAGGATCTTATCACCTTAACAAAATAATTAAAAACAAGTAAATATGTAAAATATAGTCTTAAGAGCAAGAAGTGAAAATCAGACACATAATGAAAATGTGGGCTTTAAGATAAAGAGTTTATCAAATCTGCCTTTTCTCTCTTAATTAAATGAACTTGGTGTTGTTTTGAATTAATCATATTCTACAAAACTAACTAGCTATTGGAGATGGGGAAATGCAGCATTTTTGATTAGAATATTTGCATATGGCCTTACTTTTATATGATCCAATACAAATAACATCTAAAATGCTTTTAATATGTGTCTTTGCCTTTTTGGAGAAATTCTCTTCTCTCTTGCTTATTTTGAAAGTATTTCTGACCATTATTTTTTTTACCTTTTATTCCTACCCTAGGCTAAAGAGTCCTTTAAGTGCCTTGCTTTTTCCCAGGTATTTTTTATACTTCTTTCAATACTTTTTCCTCTTTCTGTAGGAGTCTTATCAAGATTGACCACTTTTCCAACAATGCTAAAATATAAAGTTGAAGTATTGATTGACTACTTTGGTTGTCAAGAACATACATGAAAAGATTCTTTCAGAGTTTAAACTAGCTACTGAGAATCTACATTTAAATAAAATACAGACAAAGTCAAATGTTGCATTATTTGCTTCATCATCATCATTATCATTATCATCATCATCATCATCATCATCATCATCATCATCATCATCATCATCATCATCATCATCCCGTTGATCATCAATTTTCTCAAGTGGTCTCAGTAATGTCTCCATTCGTCCTTGACCTGAGATTTTAGAAGCCTCTCTTTATTTGTCCTTCCCAACAGTGCTGCACGGAGTCTCTTTCAGCATCAGGGGAATGAGACCCATCATCATTACTGGTTTTGGCATATGAATAAGCCACAGGGAGTTTGTCAGGCTCTCCCATGTGGGCAGAAAACTCTTTTGGTAGCTTGCCAGGTTCTCCATGAGGGAGAAGTAGGCTATATAACGTCGCTTCTGCTTCCGGGACCTTGATTTTGCAGTCTCTGGATGTTGGCCGGAGGGCAGTTTCCGGGTGTGACTGCCAAGCTTCTGGAAAATGGGGGATCTAGGTGGAAGAGGCCCACTCCGGATCCAAGCAAGCTTGGAGATCTCAGCCCTGGGTCCCACACACCTGGGTTCCTCTGCCGGTTCCTTCATCCGTGCAGCTGTCTGAACGTGTGGAGCATGGCCTTGAGCATGGCTGTGGCTGGGTTCTGGAGGTCTGTGACTGGGTTCTAGAGGTCTTCAGCTGCAGGGTCTCTGCTCAGGGTGGGGAGGGAAACTCAACCCATCTCCTCCGAGGGGTCCCAGTGAAGACAGCCAGGCACCGGGGCAAGAGACTCTGTGTCTCTCTCTTCCAGGAGCTTGGTTTTATAGTCTCTGGATATTGGTCCTTGATGGGATTACATGGGCGCCAGGGGCAGTTTCTGGATGTGACTACCTAGCTACTGAAAAGTGGGGGAAGAGGCACAGTCTGATCCCGTAATATTATTTGCTTGGTAAGATAAATATTCAGAAAGTAGTGGCTTACTGGAACATAAACTGGACATAATTTATTCCTTATATGAATATGATGAGAAGAAGAATAAATGTTCTTTTTATTTACCTGTATGTATTGCCATCAGGTATACACATATGGATAGAGAAATCAATAGCATCCCTATCAAAATCTATATAATGCATTTCTAATTCTAGTGACTGATATTATTGAAAGAGAAAAATTGTGACGCATTCAATTAATTGCAGTGGAAATACACTGAGAAGTTTTTGAGTTATATTGAAAGATATTTAATAGAGGAAATTTCATGGACTTAAGTATAATTGCAGTCTTCAAAGAAACGTTTTATTTAAAATATATTTAGGGTAAAAATGTTTGAATATCAACTTTAATGCTTGTAGTTGATAATATTTAAAAAATAAAAGTTTAGCTTAATATTTGATTCATAAACCACTTTAGCTAATGTTTGTTCATCAGTATTTTGTGTTCAGTGAACAGCTGTACAGAACTTATTAAAATTCAGAATTCAAGTCAACTCCCATTTTGCATGATATCATAGACAAAAACAATATGGGATAATCTAAATGAGGCAGCTAATGTGAAGCAACAAAAATCCACTTAGAAGAAGTGCATTTAATTAAATGCCACTTAATTATTATAATCATATTCTAAATAATTTCATAGAATAATAACTCACTGTGAAATCAGTTATTTTTGTCCAATAATTGAATAATCAAATAAGGTTATAGTAAAAATAAAGATTTTCTTAGTAACTTTCACATGGTCATAATATCAAAATCATTCCCAAAATACTTCATAATGTATTTATTTTTGTTGCAGTTTAGGTAGCACGTTTACAATAGTAGCATTTATGGTTTTGGTATACAGTTACCATACCTCACTACCATCAAAGTTCCCATTGAACTTCCATTAATGTTCTTGTGCCATTCTTGTCTGCCTTTTGGTTACTCAGCCACCCCTGCTTGGTAAACTTAGTTCTATAATCCAAGACCATGGGTTCATCATCTTTCAATAATGTCTAATAAGTTGTCCAGTTTGTCTATATATCACAATTGAGTGAAGTCATCCGGTATTGGTTCTATCTTTGTTATTTTGCTTAATAAGATAAAAAAAATGGTCATTTTATCCACTCCATTAATATGACTCATATCTAGAATGTTAAGTTGGATGTCTGCCTTCTACAGAATTTTTGCCCTTTCTGTCAAATTTTGGAGTAGTTTAAGTAGATAGAGCCTCTGATTTAGTCCATGCCTGCTTCCCATCTTTTCCTTTCCCACATGTCATTTGACCCTACATGCTCAGGGAACTGCTTGATCACTCCCCCTTTTTTTAATAGCTGTTTATCTTAGATGAAACCACCTAAAACAGTGGTTCTGTACCTTTCAGCATGCACCAGAATCTTAGGCATGCTTGTCAAAGCACAGAATGCTGATGCCCAATCCTAGACTTCTGACTCATAAAGTCTGGAATGGAAAGTAAATGTATTTGCAATTTTTCAAAGCCACACCTGACAGTGATCAGGGCTTACTTCTGGCTCTTCGCTCAAAAATCAATGTCAATAGTGCTAGAATCACATGTGATGATGGGGTTATACTCTCGTGGGCAGTGTGCAAGGCAAGCACCTTACCTGCTGAACCATCTTGCTAGCCTCTCATGTTCCATCGTTAAAAAAAGTCATTTACACATACAAGTGCACACAATACCTAATATCACGTACTATATTATAATTCTGTGTAATGTAGGAAATGTTTTGTATAATAGTTATTTTAATGTGATAGTGGTAATGCTGTATTGTGACACTTTCTTTGTTCATAAATTCTATTTTATATGAGAAAGTATTTTCATTATAAAAATAATTAATGCCCTTAATATCTTTGCAAAAAAATTCTCAAAGCAATTGTAAAGTATTAGAGGGGCTAGAGCGATAGCACAGGTGGGTAGGGCATTTGCCTTGCACACGGCCGACCCGGGTTTGATTCCCAGCATCACATATGGTCCCCTAAGCACCTCCAGGAGTAATTCCTTAATGCAGAGCCAGAAGTAACCCCTGTGCATTGCTGGGTGTGATCCAGAAAGCAAAAAAAAAAAAAAATACAAAAAGAAAAAATAAATTTTAAAAAGTATTAGATATACTTAAATACAAGTGGGCTTAAAGTTTATAAACTTCATGAAGGAAATCAAGTTTTGTGAATATGCAATAAATTTAGTACTCTTATTTTTTCCAGTAAACCATCTTACTCTCATGAGATATATTATTAACTGTGACAAAAAAAAGCATGTGATATAAATAGTGTGAAGATAAAGACAGAATAGATCCAAAAATGAATTTAGAAAAGGAAAAGAATAACATTTGGAATTCAAAAAACAATCTGAATTTGGGCAGATTTAGAGAAATAGAAGGTAATTTACTCTGTAAATATTTCCCCTTATACAGCTTAAAGTATATTTTTATGAATAACACTACAACAAAAGTATCATTAAAAACATATTTAAACGTGTTATTGACCTAATTCAAGAAAAGAGAACACTTGTGGATTGCATAATAACTTCAAAATTAATATTTTCCTTTTATTTCTTCTATACTTAGAATATTTTTCTAACACACACTTAGTCTGGCATAGTCATCATTATACATTCATTCAAATATATGTGTGTAGGGAACAACTACCTAAATAAATAATTATAGTGGCCATACCTTTACTACTGTGCTTTAATTGAAAGTGAATTTCTAATAAATCACGAATGGAAGTTGGTGGGATTCTAAAGCAAATGCTTTTATAATTCATGGTAATCACCTGCTTCCTCCCTTCCTTTTATCCTTCCTCCCTTCATGCCTTCCTGGTGTTCTGTCCCATATAAGCCATACATACATACATATCATCTCACATTTACAACACTGTGAGAATAGATAACCTTTCCTTTCTTCTTTAATTTCTATCATCCTTTGTTTATTCTTCTCCTCATCACATTTTATTCATATAGCTTATTTGTCTTCCCTTTCCATTTTAAAGCAGTCTTGTGAATTTGCCCAACATAAGTAATCAAGGAAAATTTCTCGTTTTGAGGTCAGTGTAATTCTCCTTTGCCATATAAGTCAGTGTGTTAACAGGGAAAAGAATCATTCTGCCTACGATGATTATCATTATAATTATTATACATATACTTCTTAATCACTGATTCTTATGTTACATAGAGTTTAAAGAGGCATTATTAAACATAAAGATAGAATTTTTATTTTAAAACATTTATGATTTATTTAAAGTGAACTAATACAGATAGTTTTGTGGTTGTATAAAATACATTTATTTTTTGAAATATAAATCCACCATTACATGGCAATTTCCTATAAAAACTAAAGAACTATTAATACAAAACATAATAAAAACAAGACATCAGTTCTGAGAGAAGCCAGGAATGGAATTTGAAGCAACACTCTGTTTTGTTAACTGGCTTTATTTTAATGTCAAATACATTCTATGCTCTATTTGGTAATGATATATACCCCAAAAGTTAAGTTATAGTAGTTACTAGATTATATTCACTTAATAAATAACTTTTTTATTAGAGTTTTATATTATGCATGAAATTAAATAAAATATTATGATTTTTCTTATAATAATACTTTCTATGTTATTGTTTTCATTAGGTTTCCATTAGGATTTGTGAAGGTAAGTTATTGTATTTTACTTCTGTATTCTTAATACTCAGAAAGATGAAATTTACTTTGTAATCTTCAATATATTTACATTAACTAGATTATCATCCAAGTAGTAGATTTTTATCTTATGATTTGTACTGTTTTCTCCAAGGAAGGGAATTTTTTTTTCTATTTCAGTTACTAAGAACAGGTCAAATAGTTTAAACCAAAGATTAATTGGAGATAAGAAATGTTTTAATATAGTATGTAGAGATTTCTGCATGATTTCTATCTCATCAGAAAAGTAAAACTGTATATCTGAACCACACTGATATCATAAATGCAGTATTAGAAAATAAACAAGCTGTAATTAGCCTTGTCTATTAACCAACTGTTTTTATATACTTAAAATCATGAAATAATCTTAGCAGTAATTTTTAATGTGCTTTCTTAAAATAATATGTTGGTTTATAAGAAAGCTAGTATGAATTCTGTTTGTACAGATTATTCTATATATATTAATATTAAAAATTCTAAAGCCTCATGGAAATAAGGTGAGAAAAATGAGAATAATGGAGAAAGTTTTGAGTGAATTAAAAGTTAAATTACTTTCTAAGCTTTGCTTGATAGGCCAAGCTCAGCCATTTGAAAGCTACTAATTGTTATATTGCAAAGAACTAAATATGTGCCTTTCTTTTGAATTTGTTATGTTGATAATGAGCTAAATTTGCTTTGAAGCAAAAGTTATGACTAATGCCTCACCTAATACTCTTAAATCTAAATTTAGCTATTTCTATTTTTTTACTGTCTCTTCAATGTTTTACAAAACTGTAATAAGTATATAATTTTAATTATACATGTATTCCCCTCTGGCTCTTTGTTACAAATGCCAAGTATTAGTGATTTATTTTCTGCTTTTTCAAAGTAAAATATATTTTTTCTCATTATAAAATTAATGTTAACATTAAAGACAATTCAAGTCCCCTAAAATAATTTAATTATAGGTAAAAAGATAATCATTAGCTTAATCTTCTAAATTCATTCCAGTATATTTTTTTGTTAGGTACACAGAAATCATTAAGTGGCAATATTTATATAATATTAAATATTAGTTATCTAACAATTTAATTGTTTAAATGTCTGTACTGCTTCATGGCAGTGGCTGTATATCTAAGTTTTCATATTTTTCTTCAATGTCAGAGTTTTTGGTTACATGGTTACAACATAAGTGCTGTGATCAGTCCACAAGTAACAGACATTTAGATTATGCCTGATATTTTTAATTTTGAAAAGATGTGCACAATTGCCACAATTGTCCAAATATGCAGTTTACAGTAGAGCTTACAAATAGAAGTTTTCAAAATATATGCTTTTCTAAAATTCAGGTCTGTGTTTGGGCTTCTAATTGTTCATTTTACTGGTTTTACCCGAAAGTCCACTTTTGTTTAGCTTTAGCATCTCCTCTTCTCATTATTGAATTTCAGTTTTTGTTTGTTTCTTTGCTTTGTTGTGCCTTTCATTTTATTTAGAACTGGGGGCCACACCGTGTCATGCTCAGGGCTTATTCCGGACTCTGCACTCAGGAATTATTCCTGGAGAGGCTTCAGGAGGCATCTGGTGTTGGGGATCAAACCTGGTTCTGCCGGGTGCATGGCAAGCAGCATACCCAATGTAATGTTCAACTCCCTGAATTTCAGTTTTAAAATTCATTATTTACCTCTCCAGTTTCTTTTCTCCTTTTTGCCATCTTCTGCTTTCTGCTCTCTCGAGTTTACTGTTTTCTGTAACATGATTTCTTTTTCTTTTTTTTTTGCTTTTTGGGTCACACCCGGAGATGCACAAGGGTTGCTGCTGGCTCATGCACTCAGGAATTACTCCTGGTGGTGCTCGGGGGACCATATGGGATGCTGGGAATCGAACCCCGGTCCACCGCGTGCAAGGCAAATGTCCTACCTGCTGTGCTATCGCTCCAACCCCAAGATGATATTTTTGAGCAAGTGTGGATTCTGGAGCAGGAATGCTTAGGCCTGAACACTGTAACTGTAAATCTAAAAAGCTGGGTTTTTTTGTTTTGTTTTTTAATGCTTCCATGTCTTAAATTTCTTATTTATATAATGAGATTAAAACCAATGTCTATCTTATAGGTTGCAGTTAGAGTGAAAGAGTTAATATTTGTCTTAGGGCCAGAGTGATATCACTGTATATAGCGTGCTTGCCTCTCATGTGGCTAATCAAGGTATAATCGCTGAGTCCCAGCCTGCCATAGGGTCCCCTGAGCCCTGACTGTAGAGCCAGGAGTAAGTCTTGAGCACTGCCAGGTATGACAAAAGAAAAACCAAAAGGGAAACTTGCTTTTTGAAGTTAGTTGATCAACTCTACATATGTAAACAATATTCAATACATAAAGCTTTATCTATAATAGATTCCACTACACTGAAAAATGTCAGCAGATCTTTTTGGTTTTTTTATTCATTGTAGTGAGCTGGGAATCTTGTTCTATCTCATTTCTAATTTGCTTTTATTACTTAATTTTGGTTTACTTATTTTTTTGTAAACAACATATGTGTAGATTTTGTTCGTACTCATTCTAACAATTAACCATCTATTATGAAGAAATTCAGCATGCTCACGTTTAGTATTATAAATGATATAATTGTTTTTATTACTTGCATTTTATTTTATGTTGGCTATTCATTTCACTGTGGTGCTTTTCTTTTTCATCTTTGTTATTTTCTGGTTTTATTTACTTATATTACTTCTCTTTTTTCCTTGCTAATTATGTTTTACTATATTTTTCAATATGGTGATCTTTATCTTTCCATATCAAACAACCATAATTTCTTTATTATATTAATCAATGCAAATGATAATTTAAGGGAAAACAGCATTAGAAAATATTAATTCTCTAACTCCTCCTGTTTTTCCTTTTTCTTTTTTCTTTTCACTGTATGCATAGTACAAGGAAACAAGCAGATTGGACAGGAATGTAGAGTTCAACCAGTAGTACAGAAAGCCCAAATGTAGCTCTCATTTTCAATAATTGCCTTAGTTGAAGTTTATTTCTTTAATGGTCTGTTAAATGTTTCATTGGGGTTGGAGCAATAGCACAGTGGGTAGGGCATTTGCCTTGCACGGGTTCAATTCCCAGCATCCCATATGGTCCCCTGAGCACCACCAGGAGTAATTCCTGAGTGCAAAGCCAGAAGTAACCCCTGAGCATCACTGGGTGTGACACAAAAAGAAAAAAAATTAAAATTGTTTTATGTAAGATAACACAAACAGTCTGTAAGTGTGATAAAGTGGGTAGTAAACTACTCAAGATAATTCAAATAAAAATTATAACAGGGTTTCACAGAAAAAAATCATTTTATCAATCAAGTACTTTTATGCTGTAAATAAGATGGTTTTTGAAGTCCAGATAAGATCTTGAAAATTTTTTGATTAGTGCAAAATACATAGAATAGTCAATTATTGTAAATGAACAACTGCTGGTGGATTTACATGCAGTAGAGACTCTGGGACCACTAATAGTAGATATTGTGATTTAACACTGTAGTTTTGTTAGTCATCTGGCTTGTGATACTTTTCACTTGGCTTCTGTTCCATACTATCTCTAAAGTGATTGTCCACTCCAAGATGCTAGCATACTTTAAAAAAGAGACTAAAAAAACTGATTTAATCCTGTATTTTTAAATTTAGATATCTGATTTTTTATTATTATTTATGTAGTGCTGTCATACTAGTGCTAAAGCTTATGTTCTACACCACTGTGGTGCCCAGGAATCTTTGCCACTGCCCTGAAACATTTGACCAATCTATACACACATTTACAGTAATTCAGGTTTATATATATTTATACAAAAGTGTAGACAGTTGTGTATTTTTATCTCACTTTAATGTATGAGGTATGCACTTTATCTCTAAAATTTGCATAACGCTACCTTTCCTTCTTTTTGATATGGGAAGAGTGCCTTGTCTGGCTCTAGATTTCTTGAAAGTTAAATCATCTTCTCACAATAAAATGCACATGCTATTTGATCATATCTTACTGTGCCAGATATGACAAATCATTCCCTGATAAGACCTTGTTATTTTTGTTGGTAAGTTTATGGGATTTTCTAGTAGTATTTAGTGTTTAGACATTTCAAAAGTATGTGTAAAGTCTTCCCTAAAAATTTAATGTACTTTAAACACGGTTGACCTGAATTTGATCACTGCCACTGGCTATGATCCCCTAACTGCTTCCAGGAGTTATCCTAGCAGGAGAAAGTTCTGAACATTCTCAGTTGCGGCCCCCTTTCAAAAAAAAAACAAGTTAACAAATAATTAGTAAACTGCATTGTAAAATAATGAGCTATCATGTAGGCTCTGTTGTTTATTTTATAAACGCACAAAGCAGATTGAGTCTGAACACTAGAATTTTATAATTGTAAAAGACCATTGGTTTCAACTTAAATCATCTAATAAGAGAAGCCAGGCATTGACCTCTCTCTAGCTATGAAAGCTCTCATTGTAATCTTCCAGTATAAGACTATTTAGTCTCCATTGAAAATCTGTTGTTTAATGGAGCTAATACCATCAATTATTTTAGGCATATCTTCTGGATAACTTCAGTTTCTGCAACAGAAGGAAATTCTTGCTGCTTTACCCTATACTTTTATGTTGTAGAGATGACTTAGTTTCTTGTTTCAGGAACCCACATGTCTGCTACCATCAGATTTTTTATTCTGATGTGTCTTCATTTTGAACAGAATTTATAGATTGGAGAAGTGCAGCACCCAATACTAGACAGAAATTTGGATTGAGGGAATGTTGTGAATGTGGCTTGATCTATCCAACCCTGTAGAACATTTTCCACATAAGCAGCAAGGCAACTTTGCTTTCATCTCATTCCTATTGAGGCACAGGAGATATATAGTTTTCTCATGCCACCACAAAGATAAAAATGCAGCAGCCCTGAGTGCTTTAATATCTATAAGGAAATAACACTAAAGCTCATAACTACTTAAACCCAAAGTGCCCACTTTGACAATTGATAGCTGAAAAAGTAGACTATTAATTTCAACTTCTTTTTTTTTTCCCTCAGACTAGGCATTTTCCCTTAATCTCTTCAGGCTCATTTGCAATTTAACTTGGCTGCTAAAAAACCTATAGCTTGTTATATGTTCATTATTATCAAATTAGCATTGTGGTTATACTCCTGCTCCACCCCTTAAACAGCCATCACAGAAACTGACATACAAGGAAAGAAAATGGGTGGCAACCTATTTCCTAGAATGAATCCATCCTAGAATAAAGCCCTCATTAATCATGAATCTTTCACCCTTTGATTACTAGATCCCTTACAAAAATTCACCCTTCTAGTGTGAGTGCTTTTTTCTGTGCATGTGTGCATGTGCTTTTCTCTGTGCATTCCTCAAACATACTTTCACTTTGCAGCTAACCTCTGTTTTTGCTTTTGCTTATTATGTAACCGCTCTGATTCTTCCTTATATGGGAGGAAAAAATTGTTAAATCATCCTTCTGAAATAACACAATGTTCAAGGAAATAGCACTTTTAATGTTCTCTGAGAATCTTCTTTTGTTTACAAAACTCAACATACTGCTTACCACAGGAGGCCTAGCTTTAGGCTTATCTTAATTTTTGATGTGCCTTTCTCACTAAGCTTCATCATTTCTCACTTTTGATTTAAAGTCATAGATGCGTGCTTTACCTTTCACTTGAACACTCAGAGGACTTTATAGAATTATTAATGCATCGAATTTCAGTATTGTTGTGTCTCAGGGAATGAAGAGGGCTGATGATTGAAACAGTTAGGAGAATAGCCAGTTGGTGAAAGCCAGAATGCACACATTTATCAATTGAGCTTCCTGTCTTATGTGGGAATGGTTAGTGGTAGTACAAAATGTTTATATAGTTAGATCAAAGATATCAACCAATCACAACTCATCAGAGTAGATGTCATAATGAAAAAGTTTGAGTTTAAAATTTTGTAAAAATTGTCAAAAGGTGTTACAGAGTCACAGATCTAAGCACAAGTTGATAAAATATGGGTGGCTATAAATTTGCTGGAGGCAGAGTTGCCCCATCTTTCAATTTGTGAAAACAAACAAAAACCCCAAGGGATAATAAAGTGTTTAACCTTGAAGATTTTTGCTTGTTTGATTTTAAATTGACTTCTTAATTTGACAGCAAATGAAATTGTATTATACCATTATTCCTACTGGCTCTTAATTGCACAAACACCTTAGGTGATTTGGTTAATGATTGTATAATATTTAATTATTACAAATATATTACTGGTTTATATTTTGTTTTACCTCTACTATTTTATTTTTGCAAATAGTGTTGTAATGAACATATTTTTAAAGCAAAAATATGCTTTTATAAATACATATTTTTAAAGCAAACACTTTGTGTCTATACATGCCCCAAAACTCTTCTTCAAAAAAGATTTTTTTCTTATAATAATGAGGTCTTTATTTATTTATTTATTTTGCTTTAGAATATCTTCTGTTTTATTTTTTTTAATTCTTTTATTGATTCACCATGTGGAAAGTTACAAAGCTTTCAGGTTTAAGTCTCAGTTATACAATGCTCAAACACCCATCCCTTCACCAGTGTACATATTCCACCACCAAGAATCACGATATACCTCCCCCCTTCCCCCCACGTCCCCAGCCCCCCACCCCGCATGTGTAACTGGTAAATTTCACTTTACTTTCACTTTACTTTGATTACATTCAATATTTTTTTTTAAAAATTCACTATTATTGATTTGGAGTTTCTCCCCCCTAAAGTCGATCTGCTGAAAAGAAAGCATTTGGTAATTTGTTTTCCATTGCTGAGAATGAAGAGATATGAGGTCAGGAGGCCGCACTAGCAGCAGCATAGTTTTGGATTTCTGTATTTCAGTATTTTAATAACTAAGTCCAGAGAAACGTCTGCCAGGAATCGCAACATTGTAAGCTTGTACCTCTCAGCTACTTTATATTCCACATATGAGTGCAATCTTTCTATATCTGTTTCTTTCTTTCTGACTCATTTCACTCAACATGATACTTTCCATGTTGATCCACTTATATGCAAATTTCATGACTTCATGTTTTCTGACAGCTACATAGAATTCCATTGTGTAAATATACCAGAGTTTCTTTAGCCAATCATCTGTTTTCGGGCACTCTGTTTTTTTCCATATTGTGGCTATTGTAAACAGAGCGGCAATGAACATGGAAATGCAGATGTCATCTCTACTATACCTTTTTGCCTTTCCGGGATATATTCCCAGGAGTGGTATTGCTGGGTCAAATGGGAGCTCAATTTCTAACTTTTTGAGAATCGTCCATATTGTTTTCCAAAAGGGCTGAACCAGTCGGCATTCCCACCAGCAGTGAAGGAGAGTCCCTTTCTCCCCACATCCACGCCAACACTGGTTGCTTTTGTTTTTGGGGATGTGGGCCAGTCTCTGTGGTGTGAGATGATATCTCATGGTTGTTTTGATCTGCATCTCCCTGATGATTAGTGATGTTGAACATTTTCTCATGTGCCTCTCAGCCATTCGTATTTCTTCTTTGGTAAAGTTTCTGTTCATTTAATCACCCCATTTTTTGATCGGGTTGGCAGTTTTCTTCTTGTGGAGTTCAACCAGTGCATTGTATATCCTTGTTATCAACCCTTTATCGGATGGGTACTACCTAAATATCCTTTCCCATTCTGTAGATTGTCTTTGTATTTTGGTCACTGTTTCTTTTGAGTTGCAGAAGCTTCTTAGTTTGAGATAGTCCCATTTATTTATCTTTGTTTTCACTTGCTTGGCCAGTGGCATGTCAGCTTTGAAGATACCTTTAGCTTCAATGTCGTGGAGGGTTTTGCCGACCTTATCTTCAATGTACCTTAGGGACTCTCGTCTGATGTTGAGGTTTTTAATCCATTTTGATCTACCTTTTGTACATGGTGATAGATGGAGGGCTAAGCCCATTTTTTTGCATGTAGCTGTCCAGTTTTGCCAGCACAATTTGTTAAACATGCTTTCCTTGCTCCACTTCATATTTCTTGATCCCTTATCAAAGATTAGATGATCATATATTTGGGAGTGTATGTCAGACTATTCAACCCTGTTCCTTTGGTCTGCAGCTCTGCCTTTGTTCCAGTACCATGCTGTTTTAATGACTACCGCTTTGTAAGTAGAGTTGGAAGTTGGGGAGTTTGATTCCTCCCATTTTCTTTTTCCCAAGGATTGCTTTAGGTATTCGTGGGGGCTTATTGTTCCATATGAATTTCAGGAGCGCTTGCTCCATTTCTTTGAAGAATGTCAAGGGTATCCCTATAGGGATCACATTGAATTTGTACAATGCTTTGGGGAGAATTGCCATTTTGACAATATTAATTCTTCCAATCCATGAGCAAGGGATGTCTTTCCATTTCCTCGTGTCCTCTTTTATTTCCTGAAGTAGTGTTTTATAGTTTTCATTATACAAGTCCTTTACCTCCTTTGTTAAGCTGATTCCGAGGTACTTGATTTTTTGAGGCATAATTGTGAACGGGATTGCTTTTCTCAGGTCACTTTCTTCTCTCTCATTATTTGCATATAGGAAAGCCATGGACTTTTGGGTATTGATTCTATAGCCTGCAACTTTACTATATGAGTCTATTGTTTCTAGGAGTTTCTTGGTAGACGTTTTAGGGTTCTCTAGGTATAGCATCATATCATCTGCGAAGAGTGAGAGCTTGATTTGTTCCTTTCCTACCTGAATGCCCTTAATATCTTTTTCTTGCCTAATCGCTATTGCAAGTACTTCCGGTACTATATTGAACAGAAGTGGAGAGAGTGGGCATCCTTGTCTCGTTCCTGTTCTCAGAGGGAACGCTATTAGTTTTTCCCCATTGAGGACAATGCTTGCCATAGACTTGTGATATATGGCTTTGACTATATTGAGGAAGGTCCCTTCTATACCCATTTTGGCGAGTGTTTTCATCATAAATGGATGCTGGATCTTGTCAAATGCTTTCTCTGCATCTATTGATATGATTATATGATTTTTATCTTTTCTTTTGTTGATACGATGGATTATGTTTATTGATTTCTGGATGTTAAACCATCCTTGCATCCCCGGGATGAATCCCATTTGGTCATGGTGTATGATCTTTTTGATGAGTTGTTGAATTCTATTTGCTAATATTTTGTTGATAATCTTCGCATCTGTGTTCAGCAGGGGTATTGGCCTGTAATTTTCTTTATTTGTGGTGTCTTTGTTTGCTTTTGGTATTAGGGAGATATGAGCCTCATAGAAACTGTTTGGGAGGGTTTCTGTTTCTTCAATTTCCTGGAAAAGCTTGAGAAGGACTGGCAAAAGGTCCTCTTTAAACGTTTGGAAGAACTCACTAGTGAATCCGTCTGGACCTGTTTTAATGACTTTTGTTTTTGGGAAGACTTTTGATTACCATTTCAATTTCCTTGATGTTAATTGGACTATTCAGATACTCCAGGTCTTCTTGGTTCAGCCTTGGGAGATTATAGGAGTCGAGGAATTTATTTATTTCTTCTAGGTTCTCTTGTTTCGTGGCATAGAGATTTTCAAAGTAGTCTCTGATGATCTTTTGAATTTCATTGGTTTCTGTTGTGATGTCCCCCTTTTCATTTCTGATTCGGCTTATAAGGGTTCTCTCTCTCTCTTTCTTTGTGAGTCTTGCTAGTGGTTTATCAATCTTGTTTATTTTCTCGAGGAACCAGCTCTTGGTTTCATTGATCTTTCGGATTGTCTTTTGGGTTTCCCTGTCGTTAATTTCTGCTCTAAGTTTTATTATCTCTTTCCTTCTGCCTGGTTTGGGCTCCTTTTGTTGGTCCTTTTCTAAGGTCTTGAGCTGTGAAGTCAAGTTATTTATGTGGGCTCTTTCTTCCTTCCTGAGATATGCTTGCAGAGCTATAAATTTTACCCTTAATATGGCTTTAGCTACGTCCCATAGGTTCTGGTAGCTCGTGTCTTGATTCTCATTTGTTTCTATGTACCTTTTGATTTCTTCCTTGATTTCCTTCCTGACCCACTCATTGTTCAATATCGAGCTATTTAGTTTCCAGGTGTTTGATTTGGTTTTCTACATCTGTCCACGATTAAGTTTTATCTTCAGTGCATCATAGTCTGAAAAGATAGCTGGTACAATGTTTATCTTGTTGATTCTGTTGAAGTATGTTGTGTGGCCTAGCGCATGGTCTATTCTGGAAAATGTTCCATGTGCACTGGAAAAGAATGTGTATTCCTTTTTTTGGGAATAGAAAGCCCTGTATAGATATATTAGCCCTCTCTCTTCTATTTCTTCCTTCAAAGCCAGTATTTCCTTGGTGAGTTTTAATCTTCTTGATCTGTCCAGAGGAGACAGTGCTGTGTTGAAGTCTCCAACTACTATTGTGTTGCTCGAGATGTCCTTCTCAAGGTCTCTTAGCAGCTGTTGTAGGTATTTAGCTGGTCCCTCATTGGGTGCGTAGACATTTAGGAGTGTGATTTATTCCTGATGTACACATCCCGTGATTAATAAAAAGTGGCCTTCACTATCCCTTCTAATCTTTTTCAACCTGAAGTCTATGTTGTCCAATACTAGTAAAGCCACCCCAGCTTTCTTGAGGGAGTTGTTTGCTTGCAGGACTGTTTTCCATCCTTTGACTTTGAGTCTGTGTTTGTTCTGGCTATTCAGATGTGTTTCTTGCAGGCAGCAGAATGTTGGGTTCAGTCTCTGAATCCATTTTGCCAGTCTGTGTCTCTTAATTGGTGAATTCAGACCATTGACATTAAGGGAGATTATTGTTATGGGATTTTGTGACATCTTTGTGCAAGGGTTTGTTGTGCTTGTAGGGGTTGTTCTTGTCTTACAATAGCCCCTTTAGTGCTTCTTTTAGGTTTGGTTTTGTGTCTATGAAGTTCCTGAGCTGTTGTTTATCCCCAAAGTAGTGTATGATTCCTTCTAGTTTGAATGAGAGTTTAGCCGGATAAAGTATTCTTGGTGAAGCATTGATTTCATTGAGTTTTTTCACTATATCCCACCATTGCCTTCGAGCTTGGAGGGTTTCCTCTGATAGATCTGCTGTGAGTCTAAGGGGTGCTCCTTTGTATGCAATTTCCTTCTTGAACCTTGCTGCTTGCAGTATTGTTTCTCTCTGAACAACGTCCATCATTATAACTATGATATGTCTTGGGGTTTTTCTGTTAGGATCTCTTTTAGCTGGCACTCTTCGGGCGCCTTGAATCTGGATGCCCGCATTGTCCAGCTGTGGGAAGTTTTCCGCAATGATTTGTTTGACTGTGTCTTTTTCGTTGGGGTTGGTTCCCTGTGGTTCTGGTAGTCCAATGATTCTAATGTTGTTCCTCTTGAAATCATCCCCTAGGACTCTGATTCTGGCTAGAGCTATTTTGAGGTCTCTTGCCATGATTTGTTGTTGCCTGTATGCCTCTTGCAGCTCATCTTCAAGCATACTTATTCTGTCTTCGGCTGCAGTCATCCTATTGTTGAGGGCAGCCAGAGAGTTTTTGATTTCATGTACCGAATCCTTCATTTCTTTTTGAAGGTTTTTTATTTCTGCTCTCATTTCTTCCCGTATTTTGTCGGCTGTCTGTTGTATTGTTTCTGCCAGGTCTTCCTTGAAGTTGTCCATCTTTGCATTGAGTTCATTGAACATGTTGAGGATTTCAACTCTGAATTCTTTATCATAGAGGTCAAGTTTGTAGGAAACGCCCATTGAGGTTTCCGGACTCCTTTGATCGTCCTCTGCTTGCAATACCGATTTTCGCTGTGTCTTCACGTTGTTGTGGTGGTATGAAAGAGGGCCCTTGAAGATGAGTATCCCTGTTTCCTTTTGTTGCTAAAAAGGATTGTGGATAGGCTCAGTTAATAGTGGTTGCCTTTTTACTTGCCGGTTGTAGAACCTGGTCTCCTACTGAGATGTTTCCTTCAATCCTTATGTGAAGTCTTGTGTTTTATTGTCCTACTGCTTGCGAATAGCTAGGATGTTAGTCTTGGATAGGATGTCGAGGAAACTACCTGCAGCCGTGTTAGCTTTGGCTGGCTGGTAATGAGGCCACGCCCACTTTTCTTAGGCCATGCCCCCTGACGGTTAGGCCACGCCCCTTTCCCACAACCCGACAGCGGTCAACGGGCTGGGGGTGGCGTGCTGGCCACTCGGCCAGCAGTCTGGAGGGGAGGGAAGCCCGGGGTGCTCAGGGCGGCGGAGCAGGCTGGGTCCGGAAGGTCAAAAAAGATTTTTATACTTCTATGCTTATTGTAGCCTCGATACTCAATACCTGGAAACAACCCAAGTATCCAAGAACCAATGAGTGGAAAAATAAATTGTGGTATGTAAATTCAATGAAAGGTAAAAGTATGCAATTTGCTGCTATGTGGATGATACGAGAGAATAGCAAGCTATGTGAAATCAGTTAGATGGAGAGCTACACATGCACGATGATATCTCTCATGCATGGGATATAAAGAAACAAAACAATTGGCAGATAGTAACAGATCCTGAGAGTAGACCTACAGTACTGATCTTGTGTACTGTAGGAAGGGCTCTTGTGGTGGGAAGAAGCTTCCAGACAGTGGCATAAATTTAACACTGGGGTTGGGTGTGGTATTAGGACACCAAATGCCAGAAACTGTATTAACAATACAGTTGGCATCATTGTAAATCCTGATGCCCAAATAAAAATTAAAAACACATAAACAGTAAAGAAAACTCATAAAAACCAAATTGTGTGAATAAGTGCTTATAAAATAGCAATAAATAGAGAAGTGCTGTGTTGTAGCATTCAAGACTCAATGAAAGTGAGGCATTTCTTTTTGCATTAGTATAAATGGAATAACTGTATCAAACAGCAAGCTGCTTAGAATTTTCAATATTATGACCAAATTATCTATGAGTTCATCTCAACTATAAAATTACTCAGAGTGTAAAATATGCATTTGCCCACTGTTTTGCTCATATCTGATAGTCTCCTTTTTAATGTTATCTATTTAAGAGATGAAAAATGATAATCCATTGTTGTTTTAATTTGATTTTTTATTTGAGTGTGATTAAGCATTTTCTCATGTCTTATCATTATAAATATTTGTTCTTCAGTAGATTGCTTTTTTTTAACTAGGGCATTTGTCTTCTGTTTATTGATTTTAAAAGTTCTTTCACATAAAGATAATAACTCTCTGTCATGTAAATTCAATGGTTTTCCTAGTTTATACTTTAGAGATCAGTTGCTAAAAGAAGTGAACTCTAACCAAATGATAAAGGGACTTGCAACTCTTCTATAACCTTTGCCAGAAATGAGAAACACCCGATAAGCTAAGTTCTGTGAATATATTCCAGAAATATAAGGTCTGAATTTCCTGACTTGCTGAATCAGAGACCAGTTACTCTTCCTTTTTTCAAAAACTACTCTGTTCCCATAGGTCCTCCAATACTGCATTTTACTTGGAGCTGAATTCAGTTTTTATATTTTAATTGCATGGTAAGAACCCAAATTCCAATCTCCCTTGTTGCAAAACAGATGAGAAGAAGGTCATGATGAAAACTATTATCGTACCTTAGTTAATTCTAATTACTTAATTTTAGTGTCATTACTTACTAAGGAACTTTAAACATTTCAATCGCAAATGCTTTATTGAATAGAAAACATTTGTGCTTTTTCCAGAAGTAATCACACATTCCAACACACACACCCACACCCCCCCACACACTATATACTATTATTTTGAAGTTCAAATATTTAAACAAAAATTAATGCTTTCATTTATTAAATTTTATAATAAAGTAATAGTGAAACTTTCTATACTATTGAATTCTTAATTTATTAATGTTGGCTGGTAAACAAGTAAGCAGTTCTATTGAGGTATGTATCACAGCAAAAATTTCACTCGTTTTCTTTATTTAGTGAAATATTTAAGTAATTTTAAGAACCGTGTGAATATCAGCACAATTTGGTTTTAAAATACTCGCAATAATTTCTTACTCCCAAAAAACCACTAATATATTTTTGAGCAATATATATACATATATTTTTATATATGTATGTATATGTATATGCATATGCATGTGCATATGCATATATATATAGCCCAGCAAAGCCTTCACTCGTGCGTGAGGTTTGGTCCAAGTGTCCGGAGAGCAACCTGGAGGGTGGCGGTGGCTGGGTAGTGGCCCTTCCAGCAGTATTCAAGGGTCCCTTCCCTGTGATTTCATGACTTTTGGCTATACCCAACAGGGACATGAGTTATGGGGTTTGTGAGAAGAGCCACCAAGGTTCCATCTGGTGGTGCTTGGGGGACTATTCAGTGTAGATGATTTAAGTCAGGGCTAGCAGCCATGCCCTCCTTTGAGCTATCTTCCTGGCCCCTACCTTCTGTCTTTTAAAAGCTAAAAAAAGGCAAGAAAACAGTTCTATTAGAGAAAAACCTTTAAAGGGAATGAAATTCTGCTGACCTTTTATTTTAGTTGCAAATAAGAGCCTACCTTGGACTTCTGGCCATCAATTATGTGAGACAATAAATTTGCATAGCTCTAAGCTACTACATTTGGGGTAAGTTGTTGCAACAGCAGTCTTGAACAAATACACTGAATTTTATGTCTGTCTATACAATAGATTCACAATTCAAATGTAGGTGCCTATTAGAATTGTTTTCGAAAAAAATTATTTATCAATTTAGTATTTATTTATAATTTTTTTGGAATTCTGGGAGGTTAACTCTATTTAGCCCTGTAGCATTGTCATCCCATTGTTCATCAATTTGCTTAAGTGGGCACCAGTAATGTCTCATTGTGAAACTTGTTGTTTCTTTTTCTGGCATATCAAATACGACATGGGTAGCTTGCCAGGCTCTGCTTTATGGTCAGGATACTCTTGGTAGCTTGCCTGGCTCTCCAAGAGGGATGAAGGAATTGAATCCGGGTCGGCCACATGCAAGGCAAGCACCCTACCCGCTGTGCTATAGCTCCAGTCCCCTAGCTCTATTTACCTATGTAAAATCAAAAAGAGAGAGATTTATCCCAAATATGGGATTAAAAGAAACAAAATAAGAGAACAACAAATACTCAAAGTTATCAGGATTGACAGTTTGGTATATGAAACTGAGCTTACGTGGGAGAGGTAGATGAGGGGGTCCTTGTGACACTGATGGAGGTGACCAGGTTATCTGATGGTGGATATAGTGTTAGAATGGTACAGCCAGAAAAAAAATCTAACCACCAGTATTGTGAAAACTTGTACCTCAATATAAATGGTTTCAAAAATATTTTACAATTCCTTTGCCAAGTAGCAAGAACATTCTCCGCTCAAACCAATAATGTATTAGGACTCTTGCTAATTTACACATTTTTGTTTGGTTAGGGACCTCTCCTGGTGATGCTCAGGTATTACTCCTTTTTTTTTTTTCTCAGGAATCACTCCTTACATGCTTAGGACACCATTTGTACCATATATTGTGCTGGGAATAGAATTGGGATCAGCTGCATTCAAAGCAAGAGTCTGAATCCCTGTACTGTTTCACCAATCTATTTATTTACATTTTATCAATGCTTTCAGTCATTTTTTAATTATATCTTTTGCAGGGAGTTGGTTGTGGAATTCACTAAGGTTTTGTTCATTATGGTATTATCTTTATATCTACAATTAAAGTACTTGATAATCTTTTGATATACTTATTGGACACATATATTCTTTGGTAAAGTGTTAATCAATCCTTTATTTATACTTGTTTGTTTAAATTTTCTTTTATTATTCTCAGGTTACACGCAGATGATAATTTGGCCTTGTTATGGAGTCTATCCTGGTGGTGCTGGGTGGGTCAAGCCTGAATCTCTGACATGCACAGCCTTTGCTGTAATCTATTTCATTCTTTCGAAACACCCATGTTGTTAGGTTGTAATGTTTCTATTCTGGAAATATGATTCGCAAATATTTTCTTCCAGTTACTGGATTATCACTTAACTTTCATAGTGGTGTCTTGAAGCATACACATTTTACATATTTATGTCCAATTTGTTCTTTTATTTGATTTCTTAATTTCACAGCTGCATCTAAGAAGCAACCACATAATAAAAATCCAGAAACACTGTAGCATGGTAGCATTGTTGTCCCGTTGTTCATAGATTTGCTCTAGCAGGAACCAGTAACGTCTCCATTGTGAGATTTGTTGTTAATGTTTTTGGCATATCTAATTCACCACGGGTAGCTTGCCAGGCTCTGCTGTGCGGGCGGCATGCTCTCAGTAGCTTGTCGGGCTCTCGAAGAGGGATGGAGGAATTGAACCCAGGTCAGCCATGTGCAAGGCAAATACCCTACCCACTGTGCTATCGCTCCAGTTCCCAGAAACACAAGATCACAAAAAAGAAAATCCTTTCCATTAAGAGTTTTTACTTTTATTTTTACATATCAGTCTATGGTATAGATGAGTTAATTTTATTATAAGGAGTAACAAACATCTCCAAATGCAGAGGCTCTGTGTACCTGGGTTGAGATCTCAACACGAGGAACGACTTGGCGCCAGAACTGCACAGGAGGAAGAGAGCAGTGTGGAATGTCTTCAAGAGCATTGAAGAAGTGGTTAAGAGGATGAAGAACCTCCGGCTCTGGGCACATCTTTTCAACTCCACCGTTCTTCCTGCACTAACATACGCCTCAGAGACCTGGGCCCTATGCAAACAGGATGAGAATGCTATTTGGGTATCCCAAAGAGGAATTGAAAGAGCTATGCTTAGAGTATCACATTTCACTCAAGTGTGAGAAGGAATATTAAGTTCTGACCTCCATCGACGGTTTAGAATCAGGGATGCTGTCTCGTTTGCCAAGACATCAAAAATCAGATGGGCCAGACAAATAATGTAATTTGGAGATGACCGCTGGACTAGAGCTGTTACCCACTGGATTCTACAGGGACATCCAAAGACTGCATGGCCGCCCACCAACGAGATGGTCAGACTTCTTTGTCAAAACCCTGAACGAACAATTTGAGGTTCTTCCTGTTCTTGGAGCAAGCAGATATCATTGGTCTACACTAGCATGCGACAGGGACAAATGGAGTTACTGGCGCCCACTCGAGCAAATCAAGGATTAATGGGATGACAAGTAATGAGAAGTGATAAGTGATAAGGAGTAAAACACTGTAGCACTGTCATCCCATTGCTCATCTATTTGATTGAACGGGCACCAGTAACATCTCCATTGTGAAAATTGGTTTTACTGTTTTTGGCATATCAAATATGCCATGGGTAGCTTGCCAGGCTCTGACATGTGGTGGGATACTCTCGGTAGCTTGCCAGGCTCTCTGAGAGGGATGGAGGAATCAAACCCGGTTTTACCGTGTGCAAGGCATATGCCCTACCTGCTGTGCTATTGCTCCAGTCCTAGTAGTAAAATACAGGACAAATTAATCTTTTTGCACGATTTAAAAAAATGAATAAAATTGCAACCTTGTCATTAATTTTTAAATTCTGATAGTTGTGTACAATATTTTTAATGTGGAAAGCATATTTCTTCAAATCTTTTTTTTTTTTTTTGGTTTTCAATGGGGGAAGGGACACAGATTGAGTACTCAGGGCTGAATACCGGCTCTGTGCTCAAGTTTCTCTACTGACGGGTTTTGGGGAACTATGTACAATGCCAGGGTTAGAAGCACGGTTGACTGTATGCAAAGTATACCTTACTTGCTGTATTATCTCTCTGATTCCCTTAATATATTATTATATTCAAGAATCCTTGTATATTTTGATACATTCATATCCACAAACATCTTAGAAATAATTTCTCAAATTCTTCCAAAAATGTAAAAAATATTCAGGTGAAATTCTGACAGGATTGTATAAAATCTGTAGATTAGTTTGGATACACTTTTCCTATTTTGAGTATAAGATGTCTTTTAATTTCCTTCTTTAAACTTCCTCAGTTAAAACTTCAGTTAAAGGGCTGGAGCAATAGGACAACAGGTAGGGCGTTTGCCTTACACATGGCTGACCCAGGTTCAATTCCCAGCATCCCATATGGTCCTCTGAGAACCGCCAGGGGTGATTCCTGAGCACAGAGCCAGGAGTAACCACTGTGCATTGCCAGGTGTGACCTCCTGTCCCCCCAAAAAAGCAAAAAAAAAAAAAACCCAAGACCAAGGTACGTGCCGGGCTGTGAGGGGCTCCAGGCCCTGACCCGGGGCTGTGAGGGGCTCCAGGCCCTGACCCGGGGCTGTGAGGGGCCCCAGGCCCCACCGGGCCTGTGAGGGGCTCCGGGCACTACCTGGGCTCTGAGGGGCTCTGGGCCTCACTAGCAGTGCTCAGCAGGTACTGCAGCCTTGTGTGTCGTCTGTGTCAGTTAAAATTTTTGTGTTTTGAGCCATACCTGGCAGTGCTTAGGATTGTTTTCTGGCTCTGCACTCAGGGAGCACACCTGGCAAGGCACGGAGACCATATGGGGAGCCAGGCAATGAACCCAGGTTTGCCACTTGCAAGGCAAGCACCCTACCTGCTGTATTATCACTCTGATCCCATGTTTGATAATTTTAAAAGTGTAGAATTTGACTGGAGAAAAGGTTCACACCATTGAATTTAGTTCTATTCCTGGCAACAGTTGTGGTCCCTGAGCAACACTAAAAGTAATGTCAGAGCACAGAACCAGGAGTAAGCTCTAACTAGCATCTGGTGTGGCCCCAAACCAGTTAAAAATAAATGTGCAACACGTGACTTCTTTGTTAGGTATAGTTCTAAAATTGGAAAATAAAACAAAACAACAAAACAAATAAAACAAAAACAAATATTTAATGATTATGCATTTTGCGGCTTAGATCCAATTATTTATTAGTTATATTGGCATTTGTGTATTTTTTAATTAAGACAATATAGGATAAAATCATATATATAAAGAAAGTATTGATTATTCCTTTTCAGTCTAGATATATTTTATATTTATTTCTACCTTGATTAAATCTTTTTTGCCATACTGAATGGAAGTTATTAGACATTCTTGTTTACTTCCAAGTGATGAAAGAAACTATTCATCTTCCAGTATAAAAAATTAATTTTTAGCGTTTTAATAAAAATTCTTTATCAGTTTCAGAAAATGTTATTCTTTTTCATTTCTCAATTTGTTGAAAATCATGAATGGAAGATGGATGTTAACAAGTTGTTTTTCCCCTAGTAGTTTTGTTGATAGTATCATATGGTTCTTAGTTCCTAATCTATTAATGTGATTTGATACATTAATTAATATTTGGCTAGTAATTCTACCATGGACACTAAGGATAATTTCATTTTGCTATGGCCAATAATTCTCATGTTTGCAGAATTGCAAATACTAAAAACAGATAGTGGAATATTTTTATATATATTCTTATGGTATATTAGCATCCACTCTTCTCATTATGTCTTTGGTTTAGTTTCATTTTAATACTGACTATAGAATTACATGGAAAATTTTCTGAAAAGTTAGGGGAACAACTGATACCATTATTTCTTTAATATCTTGGTAGAGTTAACCTACAAAGACATCTGAGTCCATATTTTCCTATTTTCTGTATCTTTTAACATTTTTTCATTTTAAAAAATTTTTAATCTAGTTCTTGATTGGGTTAGGTCTATTTTGTTTGGTCTGTTTATTTTATTCATTATCATCTAGCAAATATAATATTAAACTCCATTTAAATATTACTATAACTTTAATTAATAATTTTAAATATTTTTATCTTAATTGATTATACAGTACGTTATTATTTATCTAGAGGTTAGGTAAATAAGGATTTATTATTTAGCATAATTATCTATGGGCTAGATATAGATCTCTCCTTTTTATTAAGTGTAAATGCAATTTATAGGAGAGAAATAATCTTGCTTTTTTGGTCAAAATTTGTATTTATTTCATGTGTATCAAAGTGTAATTTTACTGCTACAGAATTATACTTCGAAGTAATGCTTTTTTTGCTCAGTACCTTAATGATGATTCTTTATAAATTCTCACTTTTATTGTCTTTATGGGGACTGGAGCGATAGCACAGCAGGTAGGGCGTTTGCCTTGCATGCAGTCGACCCAGTTTTGATTCCTCCATCCCTTTTGGAGAAACCGGCAAGCTACCGAGAGTATCCTGCCCACATGGCAGAGCCTGGCAAGTGACTCATGGGATATTCGATATGCCAAAAACAGTAACAACAAGTCTCACAATGGAGATGTTACTGGTGACCACTCAAGCAAATCGATAAACAACAGGATGACAGTGCTACAGTGCAGTGCTATTGTCTTTATGGAAAAGATGTCAACAATCTTAGTGAATTTTGAAAGAAATATGTCTCAGGAGAAAATACTTTCTCTGACTGCCAAAACTTTCATTTTGAGATTCTTACATTAAAAAATATATATGGAGCGTTATTACTTACAAGTTGCAGGCTCTAATGCATGAGACATTTCAAAACCACACGCTCTACCGGGGGCTACCATTTCTCAGTATCTCCTGCCTCCCATCCTACCCCAGTCCTATTCTTTCACCATCTTTTCCCATGAGGTAATATGGTTTCTACTAAAAACAAGTTCTCAGTTTTTATGAACTTTTCAGTTTCTTTAGTCATTTAAAAATGCTCTTAGTATTATTTCTTTATATACCAAATATGAGGGAAATCATTCTGGATCCACCCCTCTCTGACTAACTTACATGATAGTCTTCATGATAGTATTCAGCTCCATGCACAGAGCATAAAATTACATAATTTTGTCTTTTCTTGTAGCTGAGTAGTATTCCACTGTGTATGTTCCACAGTTTCTTTATACAGTCATATATTTTTGGACCACATATATATCTCTTGCCTTCATGCCTGGCTGTCTTCACTGAGGCCCCTTGGAGGGGTGGGTTGAGTTTCCCTCCAGACCTCTGGAACCCAGCCACAGCCATGCTCAAGGCCTCTCTCCGCATGTTCAGATGAGCCTCATGCATGAAGGAACTGGCAGAGGAACCCAGGGGTGCAGGACCCAGGGCTGAGATCTTCAAGCCTGCTCCAATTGGGACTGGTCTTCTTCCACCCAGATCACCCACTTTCCAGTAGCTAGGTGGTCACACCCAGAAACTGCCCCCAGCCGCCATGTAATCCTATCAACGGCCAACATCCAGAGGCTATAAAACCAGGCTCCCAGAAGTGTTCAGCATCTTCTAGCCTACTTCTCCCTCTCGGAGAACCTGGCAAGCTACCCAGAGTTTACTGCCCGCATGAGAGAGCCGAGCAATCTCCTTGTGTCAGATCCATATGCCAAAACCAGTAACAATGATGGGTCTCACTCCCTTGACTCTTAAGGAGCCTCCAATGTGGCACCATTGGGAAGAACGAGTAAAGAGAGGCTACTAAAATCTCAGGGCTATGATGAATGGAGACATTACTGAGACCTCTCAAGAAAATCGATGATCAATGGGATCATGATGATGATGATGATGTTTATGATGATGATGATGATGATATTCTTGGACACACTTAGATTCTTTCCAGATTTTGGCTATTGTTAATACTGTTGCAATAAACACAGTAGTGCAAATGTGATTTCTGAATAGTTTGGGAGCTCTTGAAATACATGTGAAATATATTTCACATGAAATAGAATTTCTGGAATGGAATCTTAATTCCTAGTTTTTTGGCAAGTGTCTATATCGTTTCCCAAAAATGTTGAATCAGTAGTCAACATTTCAACATGCAGTGAATGAGGATTCCTTTTCCCCTGCATGCACACCAGCACTGGTTGTTTTTATTCATAATGTTTTATGCAGGTCTCACTGGTATGAGATGATATCTCTCATCATTATTTTGATTGAAAATTTTTTATTATAAGTGTTACAAAATTATTTTTTATAAAACTGTTGACCATCTGTATTTTTCAAAGGAAGTTTGTATTTATCTCCCACCCCCATTTTTTGCATTTTTTAAAAAGTTCTATCAGTTCTTCATATATCTTTGATATTAACCGTTTGTCATTTGATTGGTGGGCAAATACTTTCTCTCAGTCTGTGTTGGTGTATTTTGTTTCTGATTATTAAGAATGTCTCTGGACTAAGGTGTACCATGCTGTTTCGTTGTATGTATATTACTGAAGTTTTCCATTCTGTAGTTGAGTTTTTATTATCTCTAGAAAATGGTTAACCTTAATATACTTGATCAGGCTTTTCCTTTATTCTATTCTTTCTTCTTCATTTTAACTACAAATCCTTAGTTCCTATTAACATGTTTTTTATATCTATTATGTGATTTTTTCCCCACAATGTTTTGCTTTTTGTGCTATAGGCTAAGTATCTGCTCACTCTTTTTAACTTCACTAAATTTTCCTTCGCACAGTTCAGTCCTCTTTTAAATCTATATGGTTAATTCTTAATATGGGCTGGAGTGATATAAAGAGGATAGGGTGTTTGCCCTGCATGCAGCCAAACTGGCTTTGATTCCCCCACCTCTCTCAAAGACCCCGGCAAGCTACTGAGAGTATCCCACTCGCACAGCAGAGCCTGGAAAGCTACCCATGCCGAAAATAGTAATTAGTCTCACAATGGAGATGTTACTGGTGTCTGCTTGAGCAAATCGATGAGCAATGGGATGACAGTGATGACAGTGATACAGTGATTACTTGTCACTTGTATCACTTGTCATCCCGTTGATGCTCGATTTGCTCGAGTGGGCACCAGCAACGTCTCCATTTGCCCTGTCACGTGCTAGTGTAGCCCAATGATACCTGTTTACTCCAAGAACAGGAAGAACTTCAAACCGTTCATTCAGTGTTTTGACAAAGAAGTCTGATCATCTTGTTGGTGGGTGGCCACACGGTATTTTGACGTCCTGTGGAATCCAGTGGGTAACAGCGGTCGTCTCTGAGTCACATTACGAGTCTGGCCCATCTGATTTTTGATGCCTTGGCAAACGAGACACTGTCCCTGATTCTTGATTGTGGATGGAGGTCGGAACTATGGATTCCTTCTCACTTGTGTGAAACGTGATACTCCTAGCTGGCTCTTTCGATTCCTCTTTGGGATACCCGAATAGCATTCTCATCCTGTTTGTGTAGGGCACAGGTCTCTGAGGCGTATGTTAGTGCAGGAAGAATAGTGGAGTCAGAAAAATGTGCCTGGAGCCAGAGGTTCTTCATCTTCTTAACCACTTCTTCGATGCTCTTGAAGATGTTCCACACTGCTCTATTCCTCCTGTGCAGTTCTGGCGCCAAGTTGTTCCTCATGTTGAATTCTCGAACCAGGTACACATAGCTGGTACATTCAGAGATATTCATTCCATTGAGAACAAATGGAATGTCAGGGACTAGTTCATTTTTTATAAACATCGTTTTGCTGAGATTCAGCTGCAGTCTGACCTTTCCACACTCATGGTCAAAGTTGGCCAGCATTTGTGCAGCTTGGCTAATGTTCTGCGTTATAAGAATGATGTCATCAGTGAAGCTGAGGTAGTGTAGTTGCTGACCATCTATCTTCACTCCCATTCCTTCCCATTCCAGTCATCGCATGATGTTCTTGAGGGTGGCACTGAAGAGTTTTGGTGAAATAGTGTCACCCTGCTGAACCCTTTTCTTTACATCAATGATTACTTCTTTGTAGAATGGTGAGATCCTGGTGGTGAATTCATAATACAGCTCAAAGAGGATTTTGATGCAGAGTTTGAACATCCTGTTTAGCTAGGGCTTTGATGACTGCTTCAGTCTCAACAGAATTGAAGGCCTTCTTCAAATCAATGAATGTTAGATCGGCATCTTGAACTCGAGCGAAACTTCAATGAGTTTGGTCACTGTGTGGATATGGTCAATCGTGCTGAATTCATTTCAGAACCCAGCTTGCTCGCATGGTTGTCCTTTATCTAGTGTTCTGCCTATTCTATTCAGGATGACTGGAGTGAACAACTTGTAGATGATGGATAACAGGCAGATTGGGCGATAGTTGGCCAACATGATGAACTCAGACAGTCTCTCACCCTGTTAGTTCTATTCTAGGCCATGTGCCCTAGTGTGGAGTTCTTTGTGTGGCCTTCTCGGTCCTATCTTAGCATCAAAATCACCGACAATGATCTTGTAGAAGGTGTGGTCTTCTTTATAGAACTTCTCCAGCTCCACGTAGAACTTCTCAGTTTCTTCTTCATCGTAGTTGGATGTTGATGCATATACTATGAAGATAGAAACTGCCAGGAATGAGCCACATCTAGTCAAGCATAATCATATGATTCGGATTGTTAGGCATTGGAATGATCAATGCTCATGGCCGAGTTCATGTTGACAAGGACACCAATGCCACCAACGCCTCACTACCCAGCCACCGCCATGCTCTAAACCATTTTCCGAACACTCGGGCAGAACCTTACGCATGAGTGAAGCCTACAGAACCAGGTAAAGCAGAACTTTGTGACGTCGTACTCCAGGCTCAATGAGACCCGGAAACTCCTAGAATCTTTGGCGCCCTACCCCAGGGATCAAACTCAGATGACCCACCCTACTAGAGCCAGATAAATACCTCATGGCTGACTTCCACTACCTCACTCCCCAGCCACTGCCATGCTCCAGGCTACTTTTTGGACATAGCATATGAGTCTTAATACCCATTCTCCAAAATTTTCACACCATATTTGGTCGGCTTCACATAAGGGATGAACCATGGGAACACCTGTAAGAGTTATTGGAGGCCGCCCTAAAATACTACATCCATCTCAGATAGCCAGGCAAGCTACTGAGAGTACCCTGCCCACATGGCAGAGCCTGGCAAGCTACCCATGGTGTATTCAATATGCTAAAAACAGTAACAACAATGGGTCTCATTTGCCTGACAAAGAAAGAGCCCCCAATATGGCAGCATTAAGAAGGATGAGCAAAGAGAGGCTGATCTCAGGCATGAACTAGACTGCCAAAACGAAGAAAGACTAAAATGACTAAAAAGACTAAAATGACAGGGCTGGGATAAATGGAGATGTTACTGGCACCCGCTTGAGTACATCGATGTACAATGGGATGACACTGGTACAGTGTTACAGTGATTCATTTTTAAATATATGTTTGTGGTAGATTAAATGAAAAGCTTAGTGCAATCTTCCCTGTTGTACCTGGAACTAAATTTTTTTAGTTTTATATTTTATTACTTATATACTTAAATTTATATATAATGTATGTTTAATCACAAAGATTACAGACATTGTATGTTCTATAATTCCCTCATAAACCTTAATTAAAAATTACTTTTGTTCTCAGAAAATCTCTTGTGCTAATTCTTGAGGGAATAAAATCGGTTAAATTATTTAACCGATTGAGCTTAGTCATAATTTTAAATACAAACCAATAGACTTCTAAGTTTATGAAATCCCAGATATTAATATTGGATACTAAGAATTTTACATGTTTCATAGCCTAATTCATCTAGTATTCAGAAGAAAATCACATGATAAAACAATATAAAAGATGTGAATGCCAATTACCACTAAATGACCAAACACAAATTTCTCAAAAAGACTATAATATTTAATCAGGAAACTAGAACATAATTGTGTTTTCATTGTAGAAAGACAATTTAAATCTTGCTACATTTACATATGTTGATAGAAAAACATGTAGTTGAATGACTGTCAGTACAGATGGATCTTTCTATAAATGGATAAATTTTGGAAGGATTTTAATGATCCACTCTACATTTCTTTTAATGAGCTACATCAATGTGTTTACCTCAACAAAATAATGAATTCAGAGTATCTTGAACTTGTATCTTTATTCTGTTTTCATGCTGATGTGTAAAAATTGCATAATTTATAGAACTCTAAGGAATGGGTATTAGTTTACTACCAATTCTTTTGTGAATATAATAAAATATATAAAAACAAGGTAAGAGGCCAGAGTGATTGTACAGTGGCTAGGACATTTGCCTTACACACAGTTGACTCGGTTCAATCCTTAGCATCCCATCTGATCCCCTGAGCACTGCCAGGAGTAATTCCTGATTGCAGAGTTAGAAATAACACCTGAGCATTATTAGGTGTGAAACCCAAAAGCCAAAATAAATAAATAAGCATACAAAAAATAAAAACAAGGTAAATTTATACACATGGGTTACATACCTCATAGCAATGATACTACTCATGATACTTGGGTTTTAATTTTAGGAACACATTTCAGAAGACCATAATCTAATTTAGTTACACTTGAGCTTTAAAAAAAACATATTAGGCACTTGGTTTATAATTTGGTTAATAATAGGGCTTAATGCAGTGTTCAAATATCACACTCTACAAGTGCCCACTTAACCTTGAGTATTATAATTTATGTTAGATATTTTTACTACTATGATTTAAAACCCACAATTGTATATAAATATAATCTTTAAGAAATCCATATGATGTTACTAATCAGCCACAGAAGCTATCTAAAATATTGGAACATATAAGTATTAAATATCCACATAAATTAACTTGAAAATTCCAGAGGTTTTCTTCTGGGCACAGCACAGCCTCCACCCCACTTCTCTGAGCACAAAATGGAGAGACGCACCCAAATGCGCGGCGCGGCTGGCGGGGGATCGAGGGCGGGGAAGTACCGGTCTCCGCCCACTTCGGACACTTAAAGAGAGTGCAGCCACGTGGGCTTTCCCACTTCGCCGCGCCCGCTGCCCCAGTATGACTGAGGAAGACAAGGGAGCTGCTTTGGACACCAGCAGCCCGCCAGCAACCTGCAGTATGTGATTTGAGCGTTTCCGCCAGGCCCCCCGTGCGGGGAACCGGCATTTCTCTAGGTTTTCCCATCTTATGAGCACCATAAAAGGGTAAAAGATTGTAGTGATAGAATTTCAGGCAGAATTTTCCCTGGACTTTATACAGAAACCCAAAACCGTGCGGCCGTAGCCGCGGCCACGCGACCTAATGTCATCTAATCATCCCCAATTCTTTTAACCTCTCTCTCAATCCCTTCCTCCTGAGCACAGCGCAGGGTCCTCAGCTTTCTGAGTGCAAAATGGAGATGCCGAGCCAGCTGAAACAGGATGCGCGCGCGGGAGACCCCAGGAGGGTGGGGGCGGTGACCCCCGCCCACCGCAGATAGATACTTAAACCCACCTCCCCCACTGTGCGTTCCTTTGGGCCGTGCTGTGGATCGAGCATGATGGAAGAACCCAAAAGCGCGCCCTTGGACTCCAAGCAGCCCACTGAACTAATTCCGGCACGGGATCGGAGACCCCACGGTGGGCTGCGAGAGTGGAAACCGGGGATTTTCCAATTCTTTTAACCTCTCTCTCTCAATCCCTTCCTCCCGAGCACAGCGCAGGGTCCACGGCTTTCTGAGTGCAAAATGGAGACGCCGAACCTCTCTCTAGGTTTCTCCATCTTATGAGCACCATAAAAGGGTAAAAGTTTATAGTGATGCTATTTCTGGTTGTACTTTCCCTGGACTTTATACAGAAACCCAAAACCGCAGCAGCGGATGTGCAACCTAATGTCATCTAAGCATCAGCAATATGTAATGGTTCCTTTTTAACGGGTCGGACTTTGGGAGGAGATCCTAACAAGAATAGTAAGTCTTTTGCTGAAATATTGAAGGCAATCAAAGTGGTAGCCATCTCTCTAGACTGAACTAAGCTATATCCCCACGCCGGCTGAGAAGAAATATCCTTCTTTCTCGGGAAGAAACGCGGCGTGGTGTCAAACATAGTGTGATGTCCATTAAGCAAACAGACCTGGTGGCGTGGGAATGGGATATAATGGGAAAAGTTATGTACATGGAACAGCGGGACGCTGGTGGAATCTCGAGCCGGAGCCGATACCAGCACAAGACCTTTGGTTCCAGAAACTGCTTGCAGACACTCTACTAGACTATCAACTAAGCCAGAGCCCCACGCCGGCTGATGACGGGAAAGAACCATCCTCTTCGTTTTTTTTTTTTCCCTTTGTCAGACAGCGTGGCGATTACTAAACAGGCGTGAACTCGGTGGCACGGGGCAAGGGGGAAAAAGAAAAGTTATGCAACAAACAGTGGGACTTAATATCTCTATATTCTTAGCAATGGAGAACTATGAAATGCTTCCTTGGCAATAGGACTGTCTTTTTCTTTTTTGGGGGGAAACCCCAGCAACGGTAGTGAGTTGTGTGTTGAAACATGGAATGTAATCGAGATAAAGTGTAAACGAAGTGAAACTTATCACGTACAAGGGTGGGGACTGGGGAGGTGGGAGGGGGCGGCAGATATACTGGGGGGGTTGGTGATGGAAGATGGGCACTGGTGAAGGGAAGGGTGTTTGAGTATTGTATAACTGACATAATCCTGAGAACTATGTAACCCTCCACTTGGTGATTCAATAAAAAAAATTAAAAATAAAATAAAATAAAATAAAATAAAAAAAGAAAATTCCAGAGGTTTTACATTCTAGCAGTCTGTATCCCTGATCCAGATTGTTACCTATATTACTAGTTACATTTACTGATATATTGCTTTTGTCAATGTGTTCAGGCAAACTAACAAATATAGATTCTACTAATGAAAACAGCAAAATTTGAGGTGAAGATTTTAGGATCACAAGCATCATGTTTAACATTCTTAGGTAGGTGACTTTAGGTGCCTGCTAATGTGCAATAGAGCTATAGAACATTAAAAGGCACTTAATTTCTGTTGGTGTGTGAATGGTAAGGATTTCTACAGTGGCAAACCTTTTACTGCAGATAGCAACTATTACTATGAGTAGGGCTTAAAACTTAAAACTGAGTTGAATTAAGAGTTAAAAAAATATCTTTTCAAAAATTCATCTTGTGCTTGTCAGAGAGTAGTTATGGAAAAGTCCCTGTTTGAAGCATATCTGTATCTAACTATCAAATGTTTCCTTAGGAAGAAAGAAACAAATGATTTTTATGCTTATCCAAAATAGAGTAAATTAATGGGTTATTTTCAACCTTCTAACTTCAGACTTTTTTGCAATGTCCTAAAAATGAAAAACATATCCTAAATCACAATTCTATAATAGAGAAATAAGAAAACAACAGGTTTGGTCAGTCACTGGTCAAATAAGACCAGTCGTCTTATTTGAGGTCTCTGGAAAGTAGATCGTAACTGTAAATACAAACATTTTCTGATACCCCAATCCAAAGATCACATAATAGTAGAAAATGTGATAGGTATCAATCCTAAAGTCTTTTAGATCAGACTGCAAACTCGGTGTGTGTGTGTGTGTGTGTGTGTGTGTGTGTGTGTGTTTCACACAACAAAGTTCAGGACTTATTCTGGGTTCTGCACTCGAAGATCACATCTTGTGTGCTGGGGGGTGGGAACTTTCTGGGGTGCCTGGGATTGAACCTGGGGGTTATACACATACAAGGCAAGTGCCTTGTATACTGTTGTATATCTCAGGCCCCAAACTTCAAGTTTTAGTCACTGTTCAACCAGTATTAAATATCCAGCCCTGACATATTTATATTCTCTGGTGAAAAAGTAGACTTATTATCTTTTTCTTCTCTCATCTATCATGTGTGCCTTCATTGCCCAAAATATAACTTTTATCAGTTGCCTCTTCTTGCATGCTTTCTGTAAATCAACAATCCATGAAAAGAGCAAATCTATCTGTTAAGAAATTATTCAAATTGATGATCCAGTTTAATTTGCCAGCCATCCTCATTGATCTCATTTGACTATGAATCAATATGCTGCCAAACATGAGAGTGTGAGTTTCAGTTAAAGTATGTTAGACACTGATTTTTTTAAAGGGATTTGGTATTCAAGAACCAACATTTTTTAATTGAGGTGATGTAAATAATAGTATTAATATTTATGTTTTAGGCATACAATGTTACAGCACCACACCTATCATGAAAATGTTAATATCTGTACCCTACCCTGAGTAATTTGAAAGAATTATTCCTGAGAAATTGTCAACATAGACTTAAAAATTTGCGTGTAAATATTATTTAAAACAAGAGCAAAGATTTTAGTGGTCAATTGTGCTAAGAATTCGGAGAAGTACTGCAATGTAGAACATAGTAGCATGTTTAATTATAATATATAGTAGAGAAAGCAATGACATGCATCTACTTTACAAGCCTATCAATGTAAAAGAAGCTTGTGCAATTGTTGGAATTATTTTTCATGATACAATATTAACCTCATTACCATAAAACATTCTCTATCATCACAAGTTGAGGATTTTCATAAAATTTAAAACTGATTTTGTAATGACAAAATTTCTCATTTTTATAAATTTGGAGGAACCATACCTGGTGGTGCTCAGGGTATTTTCCTGGCACAGCTCAGCAATCACTCCTGGAAGTGCTTGGGAACCATATTAGGTGCCATGAATTGAACACAAATCATATGTGAGCAAAGTAAATGCCATGTCAGCTGTTTTACCTCTTTGACCCAATAATGATAAAATTTCTCTAGAGACACTAGTTCACTGGGAATCAGCTTTAATATTTTAAAACCTGTTTCAAATTTCCTTATTAAATCTATCAGGACTGATTTGCCCTTTCATTGACTCAAAAACATATTTCATTTTTTCTTTGGTATTAAAAATAAAACACTAAATATTCAGTTTGCTTAACTATCCTTCTCTTGGTTGCACTGCTTGTTTTGGAATTAGACATGTACATATAGAGTTTGTACCACCAGGTGTTCCTTATAAATATGAGTTATTCCATTTGAGAATATATTAGTTTTCTCTAATGCTGAAACAAATTATCAAAAACTGTCTGAAAATATAAATTTGTCCACTTAGAGTTTTGAAAGTCAAATGTCTCACTTGCCAAATTCAAGTTGTCAACAGTACTACATTAGTACTAGCTCCATTTCTTTGTCTTTTCTAGCTTTTAGAGGCTCCCATATTCATATGCATCTGCTTCTGTTTTAATAATTGCATCATTCTAACCTCTGCCTTCTCTTTCACACAGTTCTGAATCTGATTCACGGGCGCTCTTCTCATGAAGGACCTTGTGGATACACTGAGCTCATCCAGATTATCCCAGATAATCTCTTATTCAAGAAAGATTTCACACCTACAAAATTCTGGTGACCAGGTAACATATTCACAAGTTGCAGGGCAAGAGATATTTTATGTGTTCATGGAGATTTTCTTTTTGTAAGCAGCAGAGAAAGTTTGAAGTTCTAGTTTATAAACAAATTTAGTAAAACCAGAGAAGTAATACAGGAGCTAAAACCTTGCCATTTTGTATTCAATCCCTGGAGCCTTATAATGTCTCCTGAGCACTGTGTGGTATGATCTTTGAGTACAGAGCCAGGAGAAAACCGTGAATATTGCCAGGTGAGGCTTAACAACAACTCTTACCACCTGCTCCCCAAAAAAGAGTCAAATAAAAGATCTCAAATTTTCCATATCTGTATTTCCTATTTTATATAGTAAATTGTCAAATAATGTTAATGCTTCTTTTAATGAATGTTTTGAGTTTTAGTTGTTTGCTGACACATATTCTTATTTAAAAATGTGTTATTCTCTAGAACATTTTTTTAGTGTTGGAGACACTGTACTGCAGACAGGAATATTTTCCCCTTTTCAGCTGCCTTCAGGAAATAATTTCAGAGGCAGTTTTCCTTTTCTCACAGAAGCTTGGCTGGTCTTTGACATGCAGATCTTAGGTGCTAGCCAGGCCTGACTTTTAACATTGTAGATTCTAGGCTCTGGCCCAGCCTAGTCTTTGGGACATAGATTTCAGGTGCTGCCTAGTTTGTAATTGACATGTAGATTTCCTGTGGCAGCCCAGCCTGGTCTTTGGAATATAAATCCGAGTGCTTTCAGACCAAGGAATGTTTCGGTTTTGGTTTTGTATCTTCTTTCTGGAGGCCTAGATTACTGGCCTGCAGATACAAGAGAATAATGTTGCCTCAATGTTCTTCCTGTAAGATCTTTTGGTGCCTTTGGTGACATCAATGTATTGCGCCCTTTGGAAATGCCATGATCAATAAAAGGAGATCCATGGGGCCCTCTGTCTTTGCCAAGAGCCAGAGCGAGCCTGGTCCTCCATGAGACATATTTCTTCCGCGTTCCTTATCTCAGCACCTCCGACCGCACGAACATTCACACAACATTTTAGGGAGGATTCAACAATATTATTAAACATTTTAATATTGGAAGAGCAAACTATTTATAAAAATTTAAACAGTTCTAATATTTATGATGCTCATTTTATTTTGTTTTGGTATACAGTAACAACAATTCTCACAATGGAGACGTTAGTGGTGCCCACTTGAGCAAATGGATGAACAATGGGATGACAGTGATACAGGGATACAGTGATATGTCTAATTGCTACTAGTGGTGTTGATATAGACAGATAGGTAGGGAAGGGCCCCCATGGCAATGGAATTTCTAGGTAGTACTAAAACCATCTAGCCCTAAGGCCTTGAGGAACCACCTTGTGCACACAGAAACTAAGGCCTAATAAGACCTTAACCTTGCACCAACTTGGACCCAGAGAAGGCTGGACACTCCCCCCTCTTGCCGCCCCCTCCACACTTACTCGCCTTTGAGAGAAGCACCAGCAGGAACAAAAGCCAGGAAAAGAATTTCAAAGAGGACCATGGAAAACTCCCAACCCCACCTCCCTTGGCAACCACCCTAACAACTGACTTGTACCTGGTTAGAAAGCTTCACACAGAGCCAAATGGTAGCTCCTGGTGATCTGGGGTGTTTGGCAGAAGCTGAGTGCAGTGACTCAGTATGCACAGTGAAATCTTTTACATTAGGCCTTTTCAATCGCCACCTGGCCCAGGTTAAGGCTGGAAGTTGAAGAAACAAACTCTAGTTTGTTCCCACCAACACTCAGGCAGAACTTTTTTTGACTCAGGTGGTTCCTGTGAGATACAAAATAACCACCCCAAATTCATCTCAAAGCAGGCATTTACCAAATAACAGAAATAGTTGAATTAAAAAAAAAAAAGAGGAAGAAGAAAGAATACTGGTGGCCTGGTAGCCCAAACCCAAGGACTTTATGAAGCAACTAAAACAGAATGAGTCACCAAGCTCTTTTTTTCTTCTTTTTTTTATGATCCTTTGAAAGGAGCTGGTGGAGAGGCATAGGAGGTTTCTGTTGCTGACGCTCAGAGGTAGCTGGAGGCCACATGAACACAGTAGCATAGGCTGTGCGTAGAATTGATGAACTCAGACTTTAATTGTTGCCCAAGATTGCACCAAGCCAGGACACAAAGTGCTCACTGACCGTAGACATAACCAAGTGCAGGAGCCCGCTGATATTAGCAAGTAGAGATGATGGTCTTGAAAGGCTTTCCAGCATGCACCTCCTCTAGTACCTCTTCTGAGGATCTGGCCCAGGACAGACCACAGGAATCTATTTAGCTTTCTTAAGACTCTTTTTACAGGAGCCCGCATTCTAGAATAACTTGTCTATCTGTCCCAGAGCAAGGAATTTGGATACAGGCATCCTGGGTCGCAAGAAGGGTGGTGGTCAGACCAGATAACTAGACCCATATCACACGACCCATATCTCAAGACCCAGGACTGCCCCCAGAACCGGGACATTCCTGAATATTGGCTCGAATACTGATCTCTAAAGCCATAGGCTAAGGAGTGATGTCCTTTTAAATGGATTGGTTAAGAAAGTTTGTAATATTACAAATCTATTGGCTATGAAATGTGCGGGCTCTGCTGTAACGGCCAGGGAAGGCCTATATAAGATCTCCTTTGGTGAAGCTCGGGGTCTTTTGCCCAACCTGCTGGACCTGCGTGTCCGCGTAGGTGGCTGGACACTGGCTAGACAGTCTTACAATAAACCCTGCTTGCTGTTTGCAGTCTCTGGACTCTTTGTCAGTAAGGGAGAATTCGATCCGTGCCCTAGCACCTCTCAGAATATGATTTTAAAGTGACCATGGTGAGCCTGTTTAGTGATCTGAAAGGAACAATAGAATAGACCTCCAATAACGGGAACATATGAGAATCAGAAGCTGAAAAGCCTGTAGGTGAAATGAATCAACTGATTTGAAGACCTCAGAAGCATCGTGACAGAAACTCAGGTATTAACTGGTGAGTTTGAAGACAAGATGCAGAGACCCTCCAATAAAAAACAGAAAATGAAGAAAAAATGTTTTAATGAAGACTATACCAGAAGGTATGAAATAAGATTATAATTAACAGGAAGAGGAGATCCACAAAACACTGTTGGTCAAAGAAAGTGCAACTAAATGTTTTCCATAATTAATGTACCCAGATTAAGATAGGTCAAGGAGCTCCAATTAAAATATACCCAAATAAAAATATCTGCAAGACACTGTCACTGTCACCCCATTAGTAATGTCTCCATTCCTCCCTGTCCCATGCTAGTATAGCCCTATGCAAGAGCCCTATGCAAGACACAGTATGGCAAAATAGTTAAAATGACAAAAACCAAAGATAGGGATAGTATCCCTGAGAGCAACAACAATAAACAAGGAATTTACATGCAAAGGATTCATAAGATTCACAATGGATCTTATAGCAAACAAGTTGTAAGAAGTATCCTCTATCCAGCTCAGTTGTTATTCAAATTCAAAGACACAAAGCATCACAGAGAAGCAATGGCTTAAGAAATTCACACCCATGAAACCAGCTTTGCAAGTAGCATTTAGTAGTGTCTTTTAAAAGACCAGAGAAACTTCACAAACACTCATGGTGATTTATGCAAAATGAGGGCAATAAATTCCTTCATCTCAATAATCTCACTTAACATCAATAGCATAAACTCACAACTCAAAAAGGCATGAAGTAGGAGAAAGGATATTATTTCTCAACAATCAGTCTCATTGATATCAGTTCTAATGATTTGAGGCATATGGGCTCAAATAAATCTATTCCAGAATTGCAAATTTATCACAAAGCTGTATGTGCTACTACAGGAGACTTTACCTCATTCTTATTAAAAAAAATAAGCATCTGTCTTATTATTTCTTTTATGTTTGTAACAGAATTTCTCTACTGGTATGATTGGCATGTAAGTTCCAGTAGCTGAGGTGCCAGCTTCAATATTTCCCAGCACCTCAAATAGGGATCATGAGTTTGTTATGAAACTACAACTTGGTGATTGGGACCTGCCTGAATAGGGGCTGACTGACAACAATGACTTCGTGTTTACTTCTCCCCTGTCTGAATTTTGTTCACTTCTCTATTTTTTTTGTAGACTTCCTCTAACTAGATCAGTTGAGTTCAGTATGGAAAAATAAATGTGCTGAGTGTAAAGTGACTTAATATTATGTGACTTAATATTAATAAAGTGACTTAATGGCTCTATACTTTTATAGCTTATTGTCTCTGAGGCTATTAGTAACATTTTCTGGTCTAGTTTGTTCATTTCTAAATAAGAATAAACATAATAAGAATAGCAACAACATAAAATTTGCAATTCTCTAAGTGCCAGAAACAAGGAAAAATGAGAAAAATCAATAACCTAAAGTAAAAATTCAATATTGTGCTAAAATCCATCATGATATTATGCAGTAATTTTAAAAAAGAAAAGCTAAAAATTCACATAGGTCACCTTTGTTTCCCCTTGTCAAGGATTTTGTATTGACAGTGTCATGTCTGACATGATTTAGAATTCATAAAACTGAAATCTGATGGGAGTACAGAGAACAAAGTGATCACTAAAATCCAAGAGGCATGGTTACAGATAAAATTGTGGACAAGTTTGATCAGAGGCTTGTCAAAAAAGGAGATGAACAGAAGCATAGCTACCTAGAAAAACAAATAAAGTGACTAAAAGTTACAGCTGGGGAAACAGTAGAGATATTTTAATTATTAAGATTAACAATTTTACCTCTACCAACTATTTTAAGAATTTAGAGTTTGGTTTCTTTGGCAAGAGCACTGCCCCATGGGCTCCTTGGCACCGAAAAGGAGTAACAGTTTTTTAAATCCTGGGTTCATTACGGTGTCAGAAAGTCACAGGATCATAAAAAATGATTTCATTTTCCTTTCAAACCTGTGCACAATTTTCACCTGGCTGGAGTGCATTTCATAGTCACTGTAACTGACACTGTCATCTCGTTGCTTATCAATTTGCTCAAGTAGGCACCAGTAACGTCTCCATTGTGAGACTTGTTGTTACTGTTTTTGGCATATCAAATACGCCGCAGGTAGCTTGCCAGGCTCTGCCACGTGGGTGGAATACTCTCGGTAGCTTGCTGGGCTCTCTGAGAGGAGCAGAGGAATTGAACCTGGGTCAGCTGCGTGCAAGGCAAATGCCCTACCCACTATGCTATAAAACTTTAAAGATCTTATTATGTGATTTAAAAGGGAAATTATTTGTGTTCTATAGTGTATTTACTGAGATACACCAATATTGTTACCAAATCAAGTATAACTTCCATGTTGGTTATCAGGGAGAAGGTAAGTAATATTAATTTTTCTTTTATATTAGAAAACATTGCTGAAGCAGAAATTTTGTTCCACTTCTGCACATTTCTTTCAAATTGTTTGACAGCACATTATTTAGTTAGTATCAGAATCTCAGGTAAACAAAGAGAGATGAAAATTTCTACTGTTTCTCAAACGAATGAAGGAAGGCTATTGAGAAAACAAAACTTTCTTGTTTTAAAGAGAAGTAAGATATGGGAACTGTGAGACTACAGACATGCGTGTGTGATTGGGGGACAATAAGAGTAAGGAATGTTCTAGAATTCTACTGAAGTATAATCAGCAGTAATCTACAAATGAGCCAACTTTTATGTACCTCTCTCACTATTTTTATAGGTTATTATGCATTATATAATTCAGCAAGTTTCCTTCAGGCCTATATTCATAATAAAAATCAAGGAAAATTTTAATGCAGTGGCTGGATCATTGTACATATTAGATGTGATTAGCTGTATTCATGAATCTATAATCACACCTGCAAATGAGGAAGAAATCTATAGAAATAGATAGCATTTCTTAGGCTATGAATATGTATGACTTGAGTGTTGCCAGAAATATCATAATAAAAATAGTTTTTAAGTATCTAGAAACCAGTAATACTGCTTTTATTTTCCAGATGTCAGAACTCAGTCATTTTGACAAACACCAATAATAACCATCGAGTTCAATATTTAGAAGTCTTTGTTCTTGGTCTCATTTTAGAAAAACCGGTTATTTTGTATTTGTTGGAGAATATAGCTGACTCTTGAAAAGTAATATCAGGATTCCCAGGGTAGTTCAATTCCTACTACTTCACCAAGACTGTTTGCACGTGCACCTGAACTTTCTTCATTAAATCTTTTATTTTATTAAAGTTTTGTTTATAATAAATTTTAAAAGGTGGTACAAACCATATATACACATCTACCACCCACAATATCATTCTTTAGCCTTCAAATTTTAATAACATATAATCGCCTAAGGGGTCTTGTCAACAGTGTTATAGAAATCGTTAGGTCTTTGAGGTGTTGGACATAAGTTAAATGTAAAGTATTAATATTGTGATAAGTTAAATATATTATGTATAGCTGAACAAACTACTCATTCTACTTTTCTACCTAATTAGTCATGAGTTTACATATGCATCTCCAAAATTTTATGAATAATGATAATGGATAATTATGGGTGTGTGAAAATCATTCCTCTTGGAAACTAATAGGAATACATTAAATATTTTGGTAGGTAGAAAGAAGAGGGATTCATGCACGTGTGTCTGTGTCCTGATGTCCAATTTTCACATCACGTGGTTGCCCAGCATCACAGGGTGCAGCCCTAGAGTCCCCTAAATTCTACTAGGTGTGACCCTAAATGTCCTGAAATTCACTAGTTGGCCTGGGTAATTTTAGGCACCTCAGGGCTAACAAGGTACCGAATCTTTAGGTCCTTATATTGAACTTCTGGCCCAGTTGGCTGAGAAACACCACACGTGGTTCCTGAACTCACACACAAAATAAAATATTTCAGAGATGCTATAAAATTAACCTTTTTCTGCTCACCTTATTTTCTCCCCCTTTTCTATATTTGGAACTTCAATTACCTGAATTATAAATCCAGGTCATAGATCACTGAATCATTGTATCACTGTCATCCCATTGTTCATTGATTTGCTCAAGCAGGCGCCAGTAACATCTTCATTTGTCCCTGTCCCATGCTAGTGTAGCCCAATGGTGTCTGCTCACCCAGGAACATGAAGAGCACATTGTTGTTACTGTTTGAGCATATTAAATACGTCACAGGTAGCTTGCTGGACTCTGCTGTGCAGACAGGTCATAGATACTTTTTAGAATTACAAAACTCAGGGAGGAACGCAATGACATATATGATAGATGTAATGTTGTAGAATATTGATTATTCTGATGAATAGGTTCCAAAGTAAATGATCCTTTGGAAATATTTTATTAAAATCCATACTTTGTATTCTAATAAATCACTTTGCTATCTAGAGAAAATAGACAATTAAAAAAAGAGAACTATTTCTTTAGCAAGATAGCCTTTCTAAAAGATAGGTTTTCTGTAGATAAGGATTTACTTTATTCTGTCTACTTTAAATAGAAGAGGAATTGAATGATAATAAAATGTGATCCTAAAAATAAAAAAGTAATTGTGGAAATATTTGTTCATATTTTACTTTAATCTTCAATTGCAAAATTTATAAAACATCATAATGCGTTTACTAGTTAACCTACTTAGCTCAGTACTTAATGATTTCTAAGAAAGGAAAACAGTATATGGGTTTTATATTTAAGAACAACCCAAACTATGGTTTTAATTTCCCAGAAATTTAGGTATTATCACTTAAAGAGACCAAATGCTATTATAAATATTGTCATGGGTGGTTGTATGGAACATTGGAAAGCTGTCATACAGAGATTACAGCATAGACCCTATAAACTTTTGGAATAAAGGCGTGTATTTGTTTACCAACAGCCATTCTCTATTTGAAATGTAGCTCTGCCTTGTTATGGGGGTTTGTAGAGTGAACACCTGTTCATGGGATACCACAACTATGTGACTTGTATTGCACATCATGAATTGTGTGATCTGATCCACTGAACCATAAAATTGGATGTGCACAGTAGCATTCCATTGTAAAATGAAAGTGATATATATTAGACTTGGTCACATAGGTCCAAAAAGGTATAAATAAGCTATATAAACAGATGACTCAAACTCCCATGGTACCTGCTCCTACTGCTTCACTGCTTCTCCCTCAACTGGATATAACCTCATGGAGAGTTTCCCATGACCAGTTAATGGAGTAAGAAAAAGTTTCAGTATGGTTTTCTTTTAACTCTCTAAAATGCACTGACATTAGCTAGAAGTTGACAGCCACTGCTTATAGCTACACTCAGTGGCAACCTTCAAAAATAGTGAACGGAAAGCTTTTGATCTTTAACTTCCTATAGAAGGAAAGATGATGAATACAAATGCATGAACATGCATTTTTTATGAGTACTTAATGATATCCAACTTGTCATAAAAATAACATACGTATTAAAAAATAAAATAATAGGGGCTGGAGTGATAGCACAGCGGGTAGGGCGTTTGCCTTGCACGCGGCCAACCCGGGTTCGAATCCCAGCATCCCATATGGTCCCCTGAGCACCGCCAGGGGTAATTCCTGAGTGCAGAGCCAGGAGTAACCCCTGTGCATCGCCAGGTGTGACCCAAAAAGCAAAAAAAAAAAATAATAATAATAAAATAAAAACATAGGTATATTTTCCAGAGTACCTAAAGCAACACTCACATATTCTTGTAACATCTTTAATTCTACTATTATACTTAATATTATATGTAGTTAGGGTACATGCTTCATAGGAAAAAACAGTAAGCAAAGCTAAGAGATTCAATATTTTTATGATACTAAGTGTTCAGTACTCAAGTGTAGATGCTCTCTGGTCTTATTGTGCTCAAAGACTTCATAGTAGTTTTATTGATAGAATGGATCATTTAAAGCTCAAGTATGAGGTTTGATTATGATTTTTGAGGTCACATACATTAAATAAGAAGACACACATGCTATTTTCTTTTAAATTTTAATAGTGAAGAGTGAAGCTGATATTATTTTTATTATTTAAATAATATTTTTTCTCCTTAAATATTCATTTAATTATATAATTGGAAATTAATGAGCATCTATAGTTCTAAACTTATAATATTTTATTATGCAGCACTGAAAAATCTTACTTTATCCAAACTACTCATTGAATTGTAATTCTACAACAATTTCTAAAAGATCCCATTTCTTATTAATACAAAATATTTATTCTTCAAAATGAAAAAAAATGTTGCATATTTCTGTGTGTTATGTCTGTGAGATGGCCATGATACAGAAAGAAAGTATGGGATTCTCACCTTCAAGGGGCATGCAACTTAGAGTATAAATTGTCAGCCTGTGTGAGTATGAATATACTACTTGCTTCATTTAACAAATATTTGCCAAACATTGACTATGCAAAAGATGAGTGTTTGTTTACCCCTGTGGTAGTTTCCAGGCATAAATAAAGATGAAGACAGTTATATTTATTTAAATAGTATCAATATATAGATAAAAAGAAAATTAGAATACAAAGTAGAATATGATAAATTAACAAGAGAAACATTGTGAAACTGTGGAGTTTATATGAAGTTTTGTCAAAATTTCAATTTTTAGGGGTTTGGGGAGTGAGGGGGCGGGGTGGAGCTATACTGGGATTCTTGGTGGTGGAATATGAGCACTGGTGAAGGGATGGGTATTCGAGCATTGTATAACTGAGATTTAAACCTGAAAACTTGTAACTTTCCACATGGTGACTCAATAAAAAATTAAAAAAAAAATAAAAGCCTTTAAGTGAAACCACAAAAAAAAAATTTCAATTTTTAATCTTTCTGGAACAGGATGTCAGATCTGTGTCTTACTCAGTTGATATGTGATACCTATCACTTGTAAATAGTAAAACACAATGTTGAAAAAGTTTTCTATACTATCTATAAATGCTAACTAATCTCTTGGAATCAGCCAGCATAATTTAAATTATACGTAAAGGGTCATCAATTCCTTATTTTTGTTTTTTTTTATATTGTTGAAATAATATGAAAATGAGTATGGGTTATTCTTTCTTTTAAGCAATAAGAAATAGAGAAACTCAAAAACTGTTGTCAATAGAACAGCAGTTTAAATCATTGGTATAGTTTATCTATATTTTTTAAAGTATTTGAAAATAAAATGTGGTAGAAAAGATGCAGAAGAGAAAACAATTTTTTCTAGATAACTGAAAAAGCCACTGAATCATTACAAAGAGAGTTGTTGAAGACAAACTACAAGCTTTTAAAAATTTTCTTGAATGCAAGCTCTAAATTGGAAATATTATTGGTTGAACATAATACCCTTAGAGTCCAAATGAAAGATCCCAGATGCTAAAGCTAAATAATTGTCCAAAGAACCAGAATCTTACCAAATATGGAAGCCTACAGAATCATTTCAATATGAGTTTCTAATTTTTTTAATCTTGATTTCTATTTAATTCAAGCTTTTGTTATTAATGTCATGGAAAACCCATAGAAGCTATTCAATTTAGTTCTATGAATCAAAACATTAATACATTATATAATAAACAAAATTTTATTAATCTCTCTAGAAAATCAGTCTTATGACGCTGTCAAAGACTTTTCTGCCAAAAAAGTGTCTTATGAAATCTAAATTTTTAGCAATGTCATTAGTAGTAAGAAAATTTTATTTTGAGTACATTAGTGAATTTAAAAATAAATAACTGAGGCCCCAAGTTGTTGCTTACGAATGGCTCCTTTGTCTCCTGAATATGGCCATGATCCCAGGGGCAGACAAATTGGGTTCAGAACTCAGCAGCTTTTGGCAGAAATGCATATGACTGAGCATTAAACTATGGTGCCGTGCCACCCCAGGTGGTAAAAGGTGTTTGTCCCTTCCACCCTCTTCCCCCCAACCCCACTGGCAGCATGAGACTGCAGTGACAAGATATGCAGGTCCTCAAGGGATGGGGGGTGGAACCAGCCCTTCTCCCTGCCCCGATGAGGCCCCTAGTTGCCGTCCATGAATGGCTCCTCTGACTCCTGAACGGCCATGATCCCAGAGGCACTCAAACCGATCTTGGAAGCCAGAGGTTTTTGGCAGAAATCCCTCCGAACTTATTACTAAAATATCAGAAGTGCAAAACCGTGTGGCCACTTTACAGCCACGCGGCATCATAAGCTCTTCATAATCAGCAATAGAAAACAAACTATCTAATGATGCCCTTTTGGCAGGTCTGATTGTTGGGGAAAATTACAAATAATAATGAATGGTGGGTCTTTTGTCAAAATACTGAACATGGTCAAAGTGGAGAGAGAGTAAATAGAAGTCATCTGCTACACAGGAAGGGGGAGGGATGGGATGGGGGTATACTGGGGTTCTTGGTGGTGGAAAATGTGCACTGTGAAGGGGTGGGTATTTGATCATTGTATGACCAAGACTTAAGCTGGAAAGCTTTGTTCTCACGGTAATTCAATAAATGAATAAATAAATAAAAAATAAAATTCAACCATCAAAAAAACACTCCCCCCCAAAAAAGAACAAAAAAAAATAACTAATGAAATATTCAATTTTTTCCCTAGAAACTCTTTTGAAATGAAACTATAAAGATAATATAATTCTTTAATTTAAGTTTTGGATGCTATGGTTAACATTTTAGTGGAATTTCAAAACACAAAATATGTCATTGTTATCTCAATTTAAATTATCTTTCCAGACTCAAAGAGATTTACAACTACTCTATTGTAAATTAATGTCTTACCAAAAGTAGCAGTCACCTAACACATACTTTAATTGTTTTCTAACTCCTTTGTTGGGACACTCATGTAAAGAACTGGTATGGTATTTGTAATGAAAAACATTCACATTTTTATCAATAACAACTTTCAGAACTTCAAAGAAAATAGTATTCTGAGAATTTTCAATTGATTATATATGTAATTAAAAATATTTAGTTATGTTAGCTACAAATCAAACTTTGTTTCCAAAGATAATTTGATGACAACTATTACAAGTTCAAGTAAATATTTTAAAAATAAACACTCGGTAGAAATATGGCTACTTAGTTTTATATATGTGTTCCAAGATTGAAAACAACATCATTTTTATTTTATTATGGAAGTTAAATTTGACTAAATTTATATTCACTAATTTACCAGTTATCTATTAATCTCACTTATAAAGTATACTTTTGATTTTAAAATATTAGTGCTAAAATAATTTCTGTTAGTTTTGTAAATTTTAAAATGGAGGAAAAAAGTAAATATACTATTAAGCATAATAAAGTTTAAACAATGGTTTGACTACTATAATTTTGTTCTTATCTTTTATAACGTGGAAGATAAAAAATACTTTAAAATGTTTAACATTAGTTTAACTTACATACTGACCTGTAATTTCTTTTAACAATGAATGTGACATATATTTCTATTTTTAAAATACATATGTATAATTTTATAAAACAGTGATACTATTTATAGGATCTTTTTGTAAACCTACAATAGATAAAATAACTAGTTTCACACTTATCTAGGGATTAAAATTAAAATGATTAATTGTATACAATTTCTTCACACTATATTTAAACTATGTTTTGCATAAGAAAACTATTTTATTTTCTAGCTGTCTTTCAGAGATTTATTCACATATAATAGGAGAACAATAATAGTTTGGAAATATTGATCAGTGTAGTTCAGGAAATGGGATTGGTAAAAATAATCTCACTAAAGTAATCTAATGTCCCACTTTTGGATTTGGTGGATCTAAATTTAGTGAACCTAAATCCAAAATTACTTTTATATTTAGAGTAGCATAATTTTGTTGTTTTTATTTTCTTACACTCAAAAAAGACTTCCAGAAAACTATGTATATCTTATTTGTTTTAAATTAATTCATAAAAATTCAATTATGATTTTAATAATTAGATGGTACACTGAGTGGGGAGGGGCAACCTGAAATAGAAAAACTCATTATAAAACTGTGAACTGAAATGTGACTCAAAAGTTTGATTGTAGTTTATCTGGCATGTGGCAAACCAGTTCAATCTCCAGGATCTCATTTGGCCCCTTTTGTGCTGCTAAGAATGATACCTGACTACAGAACCAGGAGTAACACCTGAGCATAGCCATGTGTAGCTCCAAAGCAAACAAAAACAAAGTTAGAGTTCTAATATGAAGGTGACTTAGGAATTCTATAGACATTTATTGTTGAATCAATTTTGATGTATTAGACAGATGCTCAAGGCCACTCTCCACACGTTTGGATGAGCCTCATGCATGAAGGGACCAGCAGAGGAACTCAAGTGTGCAGGACCCAGGACTGAAATCTCCAAGCCTGCTCCATTGGGACTGACCCTTCTCCACCTAGACCCCCCATTTTCCAGTAGCTTGGCAGCCACACCCACAAACTGCCCCTGGCACTGTGTAATCCCACCAAAGGCAAACATCCTAAGACTTTAAGACCAAGCTCCAGCCATCATTTTCTTAGTGACCCCTTCTCTATTCCATCTGCCTTCTCCCTTCTGCTCATGAAGCAGTCTTAAAGAGGGAGTGGCTTATTATCTTATTATCCATAAGTGGATATTATCCATAAGATAATGGACCAAACATGATGACCTCTCAGTGTTTGTGTTGCAAGCCATCACTTGTATCACTTGTAGTTCTGTTGATCTTCGATTCGCTTGAGTGGGCGCCAGTAACGTCTCCATTTGTCCCTGTCACGTGCTAGTGCAGTCCAATGATATTTGCTTGCTCCAGGAACAGGAAGAGCCTCACAATCATTCAGGGATTTGACGAAGAAATCTGACCATCTAGTTGGTGGGCGGCCACAAGGTCTTCTGACGTCCCGTGGAATCCATTCTGTAACAGCTCTAGTCCAGCGGTCGTCTCTGAATCGCATTACATAAGCAGCCCATCTGATTTTCGATGCCTTGCAAACAAGGCAGCATCCCTGATTTTTGACCGTCGACGGAGGTCAGAACTCCAGATTCCTTCTCTCACTTGAGTGAGACATGATATTCCCAGCATAGCTCTTTCGATTCCTCTTTGGGATACCCAAAGCCATAATGCCATAATGCCCAAAAGTAAAGAGAGAGTATGGGGAATATTGTCTTCCATAGAGGCAGGGGGAGGGTCGGAAGGGGGGGGTATACAGAGGATATTGGTGATGGAGAATGTGCACTGGTGGAGGGATGGGTGTTTGATCATTGTAAGATTGTAACCAAAACATGAAAGCTTATAACTATCTCATGGTGATTCAATAAAATTAAAAAAATATATAAAAAGACCAAGCTCCTGGATATCTAATAACCTTGTTCTCCCTCTTGGAGAACCTGACAAGTGTGAGTCTATTGTCCGCACAAGAGAGCCTTGCAAGCTTCCTATGGCATATTTATATCCCAAATACAGTAAAAGATATATACATACCTCTCAGAAAGCCCGGCGAGCTACCGAGAGTATCCCACCTGCACAGCAGAGACTGGCAAGCTACCCATGGCATATTCAATATTCCGAAAACAGTAACAATAACAGCTCTCTCTCACCTGACCCTGAAAGAGCCTCCAATTGTTGGGAAAGATGAGTAACAAGAGGCTGCTAAAATCTCAGGGCTGAGTGTAATAGAGACATTACTGGTACCCGTTCAAGTAAATTGATGAACAACGGGATGACAGTGATACAGTGATACAGACCATTTGATATGTATGTCTACATATATGTATGCTAAAATATCTCAGAAAACAACTATTCTAGGTGATATAAATATCAGAATATTGTTATTTAATAAATAGCATGCTTTACCCCATAAAATCATCATGATTTATAATCAGAGGCATTTATAGAAGTCAAAGGCAGTCTCCTGGGCAAGGGCTAGATTTGTGAGATTGGCTGAAATTCAAGAGAAAAATCATGAATCACGAAATCCCATTAATCACCGATTTCTCGGGCGGGCTCAGTAACATCTCATTTCATCCTTTCCCTGAGATCTTAGAAGTCTATCTCGACTCAGCCCTCCTAACAATGTTGCACTGAGGGCAAGATATATAATTAGAAAGTGAGTGAAAGCAGAATATAAAGTAATGCACGTTACATATTATAAAGGGTTCCAAAAGGGTATAAGGTATGTAGAAGTTTATACATGTATAAATGACTATTCTTTTATGCTCTATTTTTTGCATCTTTTTATCTTTTAAATATATATGAAAATGTACGAGGCATATTAGAGTAAAACTCTTAGATATCTCAAAATTATCTGAAAATTAAATCTATTCATCTGTAAATTATGTTTAGACATTTTATTTGCAAAAATATATTATTTCATAATTTCCTGTTACATAGTCTAAGCAATTTCAAAAGCACCCTGCCAATTTAAAATGTAGCATTAAAATAAAAACTCATTGATATATTGTATTTCCTAATCACTTTATTATATCTTTCATATATTCATTTTTAAGTCTTTTATAATACAAAGGATTTCCAAAGTACTCCAATAATCAGAGCCACATTGATTGGCTAGCTAAAAGAACATGCATGGCTTGTTTTGTTAGGAAGATGCTTTATCTGCACATTGCACTAAGTCATATTGTTCAACTGGCTACTCTTTCAGCTGGGCATTATTGGCCATTGTTTCCTAATGAGCAGCATAAACTGCCAAGATCTATTCATTGCTAAGGACTTCCCAGTCCTTTGATGAAAATATAATATGATTTGTTCACTATGCACATCTGGCTAAGAGGTTTGTAGATTTCTTTGGGGCTAAAACTCACTCATCCCTGCCTAGTTCATCTGTGTAATCACAAAAACTCATTAATCTCATAGAAATACTATATTGTAAAATAGTTTACATTTGTCAAAACACATTGCTGTTTAGAAATTAAATGAGAGATTTTAATTTGTGAGTCAAGCACAGTTAATTTTCCAAAGAGGGTTTGGTAGGGACAAAAAGGGAATAGGCCGAGTGAGATGATGAAGACATGTAAGGAATGCCCTAATGAAAATCATTTCCAGTGTGAAAGCTCACAAGGGTGGATCTAGGTGGTGCCTAGAAACCTGGTGATTTAGGCCAAGCCATATGACTGATTACTGATGGCCTGCATTACCAAGGATCAGAAAATAAACATTTTATCATTGTACCCCTGTTTGATCATCCATTGACCCACCTATTTTAAACTCAATGCAAAATGCTCACCCCCACCTTCCATTTTTCAAAAATTATATAAAAAGAAACAGGTTTCTGCTTTTCTCTAGAATCTTTCTTAAGGACACAATTTTTGTAATTCAGAAGCTTCTCTGCTTATTGCTTTTCTCTCATTCTTCATCTCCTAAATCAAATCTTTTTTGAATTCACCCATTTGATCTGCAGTTCCTTGCTTTCAAATTTTAATGCTTGAAAACGAGAACCTGAGAGCCTGTGTCTTCTATAACAGGAGCATATTAGTGGTATAAAAATGGGTATTTGTGTAGCATATATATATGTCTTTCTTTGAAAATGTGAAGGGTGACCTGAGTGATTATGAGCACAGAACCACATAATTTTGAAGAATTGTTTGATAGTTGTATCAGTTCAATACTATATTATGATTATCAAATTCTTTTTTGCTCTTGTGCCAAAATTTTCTATTCCTCAAATATTTCACTGGACACCTTCTGCTTCCAATTTGTTGTTGTTGTAGTTGCAATAATAAGTTGTAACATTACTTTTACACAGGTGAGAAAATAATGTTAAATATCACACTTTTCTCTTGAGTGAGAATTTTGAATGATTTACACCATATTGAGTTCCTGTAGTTCTTGATTTCAAACCAATTCAGTCTGGTAGAGAATGTGGTGCTGGAGCATTGACTACATAAAACACTTTTATTGATGATACTATAAATCGTTGTGCCTAAAATAAAATAATAAAAATACTCAAAAAACAACTCAAGATAAATTTTAATTTTCAAAATAGATTATAATTTCTAATAGTCTTCTAGATGTGTTTGATGTAACAAACAGTAAAGTTCTTTTCCCTAAAATTTCCTTTTGGAAAGTTTTATTGACAAACACATGAACGCATGCGTGCACACACACACACACACACACACAGACCAGGGAAGGATAAATATCTATTTTTTATATTTTGTTTTTCCTCTTAAGATATGATTGCCGGGGGCTGGAGCCATAGCACAATGGGTAGAGAGTTTGTCTTGCAAATCGAATTGGTTCGATTCCCAACATCCCATATGGTCCCCTGATGGTCCCCTGAGCATGCCAGGAGCAATTCCTGAGTGCAGAGCCAGGAATAACCCCTGTGCATTGCTGGGTGTGACCCAAAAAGCAAAAAAAAAAAACAAAACACACACACACACAAAAAAAAGATTGCCTTATTTTTAGGGGAGGGCACACCTCGAAATGCTTTGTGACAACTCCTGGCTTACTACTTTAGGTTTGCTCTCTTGTGGTATTCACGGGATAAACATATTTCCCACGTGTACTTGCAGCACTTTGAACCATCTCCCTGGTCTCGAGGTTTTAGTTTAACTACTGCTTTTTCAAAAAGTTAAATACAAAGAAATATTCACTAAGCAGGAAGCCTAACTCTGATTTTAAAACATTTAAGATTTTGAAACAGTTTTGATAATATCTTGGAATCAAATTGTTATGGAAAAGAATAAAAACTAAAACCGATATTTAAAATGGTCACACATGCAAGAAGAAATAAAGGTGACATCAGCAAATTTGCATTTTTATCTTAGTTTATTTTCTAAATAGTTAATTGCTGTTTGGGGAAATATCCATAAGTACAATAAATTAGGAAAATTAAGTTACATAATTGAATTAAGTATGAGCCTGACTGGGGCTGGAGCAATAGCACAGCAGGTAGGGTGTTCGCCTTGCACACGGCCAACCCACGCTCAATTCCTCTGCACCTCTCGGAGAGCCTGCAGAGCCCAGCAAGCTACCGAGAGTATCTCGCCCGCCCGGCAGAGCCTGGCAAGCTCCCCGTGGCGTATTCGATATGCCAAAAACAGTAACAAGTATCACAATGGAGATGTTACTGGTGCCCGCTCCAGCAAATCGGTGAGCAACGGGATGTCAGTGACAGTGACAGTGAAGAGGCTAAATATGATGCACTGTTTTATTTTTCTGAAATATTCTATAATAGTGACAATAACTAACCTATTTTTGATTAAACTTTGAGAATCAGATGTCAAGTGTTTTGACACTGAGATATGAAGGGTTACTGAAATTTTATTCCAGTGCACAAGACATTGGTAAAGAATAGTGGTAAAGAATCATGGACACTTTTGTTGTAGTGATACTTTTCAGTATCATTATGAATCAATACTATAATAGTAATTACTAATGTAACCATATTGCTCAAATTATAATATAAAATTAAGTACTGGAGAGAAAGTACCATAGGTAGAGCACTTATCTTGCACACAACCCGACTAGAGTTTGATCCTTGGCAACCCATATGATACACTAAGTCCCACCAGTAGTGATTCATGAGTGTAGAGTCAGAAATATACCCTAAAAACAGCTGAGTGTTCCCCCTTAAAAATTAATTTTAAATTAAGTTCAATTATTTAAACTGAAAATTCATTTAACAATGAATTTTAGTTTTATTAAAATCACCACTTGAAAGAAGTTTGTGAATGTCAACGTGGGGTGTGTGTGTGTGTGTGTGTGTGTGTGTGTGTGTGTGTGTGTGTGTGTTTCACACACAGCTGTAACCAAGACTTACTCTTAGCTCTTCACTCAGGAATTATTTCTATGGGATTTTGAGCCGATTTTGGGTACGAGGGGTCTAACATGGATTAGCTGTGTGCAAGGAAAGCACTTTAACCCCTGTAATATCTCCAACCCCAAGTAATACTTGTTAGTATTACTATAGTAAGGTTCTCAAAGGAACAAAAATATCACATATATCACTGTTATACATTTGGACATGTGTAATTGGATTCATTGATTTAAATAATATATTTTACCTTTATTTATTTTAATTAATTAATTTTTTTCTTTGATTCACCATTACAGTTACAAAGCTTTTCTGTTTGAGTTTCAGTCATACAATGATCGAATACCCATCCCTCCACTAGAACACATCTTCCACATTAAGGTCCCCAGTATCCCCCTGTCCCACCCTTCCCCCTGACTCTATGGCAGACAATCTCCCCCAAACTCTCTTTTGTATTGCTTGTTATGAATAGCATAAGATGTTGCGTAGCTGCAAGAGTGGCTGTGTGCTCCAGGAATTCTAAATTTCTAAAATTTTAGATAATTAGGGTCTGGAGAAATCTCGGCCATAAGCTGCTCGGTTCAGAGATTCTTTTGTGTGTCTCTGTATCATGGCTGTTAAGGAGCTTAAGTAGCAGCCAGAGGCAGTTTGTGAGAATGACCTCCAGCGTCCTATGGGGAGGGGGATCTAGCCCATCCCCTATCTCTTGAATCCTGGTGTTTGACATCACTGAACCCTGTACATGCACTTCTCATTGGGTTATGAAAGTTGGTGGCCGCCGGGATTTTGGGGGGTCTAGTGGAGGGACGATGCCTGCCCCCATCTGGAGCACCCCAGTGAAGTTTGAAGGCATCTCTGCAGTGAGCTACGTGGTTCAGAGAGTCTTTTTTGTGTCTCTGGATCATGGCCATTGTTTCCATCTTTTCCAGAGAAATAAACTATTGGCACATTCCCTGCAGAGCATGCCCCCTCACCCGTAGCATGCTGCACCCTGACTATGGCTTTTTATCTGTTTCAAGATTTATCTATGGGTCTCTGAAATAAGGCCAATAAATGAGCTTGTATAGCTGAGCCAGAGGTGCTTTCTGGATGTGGCTCTCACATACCTAACTTTTGGCTGTTTAATTTCTTGGTAAACTTGATCTCAGGTTGTTGGGGTCTGACTAAAGGCACAGTGGCTGTTTTGAGGTATTAGGAAGCCTGAAGGCATCATCAGGCTGCTGATGCACTTACCCTGCAGGTACAGGTTAATCTGCTGAGGGCACCATACCCCTGTAAATAATGTATTTTAAAAGAATAAATATGGAAATAGCATTTTACAAATAGCTGCATTTATATTCTAAATACCAACTTAATATTTGGAATCCTGATAGTTCCTGGATGAAAGGCCAGAAAAATACATATATAGATTATTCCTCTTTATGGGCTGGAGCAGTAGCACAGCAGTTGTGCTTTCGCCTTTCACATGGCCGACCCGTGTTTGATACCTCCACCCCTCTCGGAGAGCCCGGCAAGCTACTGAGAGTATCGAGCCTGCACGGCAGAGCCTGGCAAGCTACCTGTGTGGAAAGCTACCCGTGCGTATTGGATATGTCATAAACAGTAACAATAAGTCTCTCCATGAGAGACGTTACTGGTGCTGGCTCGAACAAATCCATGAGCAATGGGATGACAATGACAGTGATTCCTCTTTATATACAAAAGATTATATCTAAAATGCTACATAAGGGCTGGAGCAATAACACTGTAAGTAGGGCATTTTCCTTGCACACGGCTGGCCTGGGTTCGATTCGTAGCATCCCATATGGTCCCCTGAGCACCACCAGAAGTAATTCCTGAGTGCATGAGCCAGGAGTAACCCCTGTGCATTGCCAGGTGTGACCCAAAAAGCAAAAAAATAAATAAAATAAAATGCTACATAAGTATCATAAATGACTAAGAGAACTTCTATCAAACAGCTACATTTTAGCAAAAATTTTAGAGGTTTAGAAATTTATCCTCAAATTCCCTTAGTATTGAAATCAATTTTTTAAATTTTAAAATGAAATTTAAACACTCTTTTATGTTATCTAATCATTTATGATACACATATAAAATATGTTTTGGTACATGGGAGAGTATATTTTTGTTGTTGTTTAGTTTTAATGAATATCCTAGATTGTATAGTTTCTGTCCTTCACAGATTTTATGTTAAGTTGTTCTTTAGGATATATAAAATGATTTAGGAAGTGAAAATTTTATATTTTAACAAGGTATGACAAATCAATGAAATTATGTGTTTTTTTCAAAATTTATTATATATGAAATATATAAAATATGCATAAATATATACAGCTAAATATGTACCACATATATCTTATTTTAAGTTCTAATATTCATTAGTTTTTTTAATCTACTACATAGTTTCATTATTTGGCATTCTCAATCTTTCAATTTTATTGTCAATCATGCAACTAAAATTTATCATGATTGATACTAAATAAAAGCAAAATTAGTGTCCTCATAGTCTTCTCAATTTTCTATAACATTTTGATGTACTTTAAACAATTCCTCTCTCTAATGTAGTCAATTTCAAAGACATCCTAAATTAGCTCTAAAATAGAACTATGACAATGAAAAAATAAAGCAATTATACAATGCTTATGTGCATATGTCTGCATGTTCTTCACAAAAGTGTTTCTTAAATATAAACAATGCAATGGGTATTTAATAAAATTCTTTTATAGTTCACAATAAATTCATTGACTATAATACTGCTAAAAGACATAAGTATGGTCATTGTAGAAAGATATGATTAATAATAACTGCTGAATAATATATCATGGTGTCTCTAGCAGTATTAGCAGATGATTACACACTAAGCTTATTGTGCATTGCCTCAGTATAAATTAAAAGAATTTTTTTCTTGTTAAAAATTTTAAAGGGCAAAAATCATTGACTACATTTACATAGCTTGAGGCCAATAAAATAAACCTTTCCAATTTTTCAGACCAAGAACTAAAAAGGGTTTTTAAGGGCAAAGCATTTTTAGATGAAAATACAAATTTTGGATCAAATATCTTTTCATTAAGACACCAGTCAGGCTTAAATTTTTGTGCTATGATAGGCTTTTGTCATAAACAACATAACCCACAAAATCTCTAAATACATATTTGAAAGGTCAGGCTTATGCCTTATAAACCTATAAAATGCCTGCTTCTTTTTTTTAATGTGATAGTCGATTTTTACCCTTCAATGGAAGTTCTCTAAATGTAAACTTATAATACAAATGGAGAGATGTATGCAGACATAAGAATTGACATTTCCCTGTAAGCAAATAACAAACGTATTTTTTATTTGTGTTGGCAAGTTAAAAGCATATGCTCCACAAATGCTTTCATAAAGAGAAAAAGAACTTCGTCTAGTTGATAAAAATTTGTTTAGTCAACCTAATAAGTATTTATATTTATTTATAGTCCTAATATTTATGTTATGCATCTTAAATATTTATGTTTTTAATTAAATCACCATGAGATACAGAGTTACAAAGTTGTTCATGATTGGGTTTTAATCATACAATGTTCCAACACCCATCCCTTGACCAATGCACATTTCCCACCAACATTTTTCCCAGTTTCCCTCTTCTACCCGCTTCTAGCCTGCCTATATGACAGACACTTTTCTTCTCTCTTTCTCTCTTTCTCTCTTTCTCTCTTTCTTTCTCTCTCTCTCTCTCGTTCCCCCCTCTCTCTTTTTCTCTCTTTCACTCTCTCTCTTCCTCCCTCCCCCTTCCTCCCCAATCTCTCTCTCCCTTTCTCCCTCCCCCCCTCCCCGCTATCTTCCCCCCCAGCCTCCTTTTGGTCACTATAGTTTGCTATACAGGTACTGAAAAGTTATCATCTTTCAATGATAAAGTTGCTGTCATTTTGTAGGATGCCAAGAATAATCTTTAAGACAGTGGTTTCAGTTCTCTCTTCCATGGACCTGTGTTGGACTGCATGTGTGAAAAGGTCAAAAAGTAATGTGATAAAAGTCTCCTACAGAAATCTTAGTGAAAATTCCACCACGAAATAAAAATAGAGTGACTAACCAAACAAAAGTTGGTTCAAAAACAGTAACCCTCTGATATTCTTGCTTAATTCTCCAGCTCTCGTCTTTTTATTGAAGGAACACAAATTCTAGTACCTAATTTTGGGTGGCAATAAGTCTTAACATTCATGCAGTTTAATTTGCATTACTTTTATTCAGGTTTAGCCTGTCTTGAAGTACGTTAAGCTTTATTTTTCTGGGGAGTTCATCCAGGTGACATTTACGGGGCCTCAGGGCTTTCACCGCTGTGTTCAACAGACAATGCAATGCCTTGTATCAAAGTGTTGGGGCAGTATGTGGAGCATGAATGGCAACCCGGCTATCTCCTGGCAGGCCCCAGTTCCTCAACCTTAAAACCAATCTTTCCACCAATGCCCCTCCTAATGTACTTTCATTAGGAATGCAGTTAATGTGTCAATCATAAAACAAATTTCTTCAGCTGTCCAGCTGCAAGCGAATGCTGATCCCTGGTTTTATCTTCTGTAGCCAATATCTGCAAATACTCAGATCCTTTTCAGATATTTAAGTCTGCAAAATACCTTTTTGTGGTGATAGCTTATTATTTTGTATCTTCTGAAAGCAGAAACAGTTTAACAAAAGACTTTTGGAAGCTTATTTTGATAATCCAAAGAATCCAAACAAATACTGTGATTTTTTACAGAAGTAGGTTAATGCAAAAATACTTGAGAATTGTGGATACTGTAGCACTGTAGCTCTATTGTAACTCTGCTGTCCAGATTTGCTCAAGTGGGCACCAGTGACAGTAACATCTCTAATGTGAGACTTGTTACTTGTCAGGCTCTGCCTTGTGGGGGTATACTCTCGGTAGCTTGCGAGGCTCTCCGAGAGGCACCAAGGAATTGAACCCGGATTGGCCATGTGCAAGGCAAATGCCCTACCCACTGTGTTATTGCTCTCGTGGATACTGTAAGGTCAATAATTTATCAACAAAATTATATATAGAGAGAAATATAAGGTGAATGCAGTATATTAATTCTTCCATTTTTTTGTGTGTAAGAAAAAAAACTTAATTTTAGTTTTAAGATGAAATGAGGAAAAAATGGACAAAGGGAAAACAAAACTGATATGCTAAAGAATTCTGTGGGGAAAATAGTTTATGTGTGTTTATAAAATACAGCCATACTAATTGCTTTCTTACTACTTTTTTTTTCTTTTAACTATCCAAGTGCCCAAACACTGGAGGAGAATATAATTCCTGAAAGAGAGGTTGATCTCGAACATAATGTAGAAATGATGTAGGAGTTTTATTGTGTATACAAAACGCACAGGAAATGTGTCTACTGCTTAATATTATTCTTGCCAAATTGTGTGGAACCTAATTGCTGTACCAATAGGTAGGCTGTGTACTTCTTTCCCGTCTCACTAACGAACAGTATTTAAACTGCCAAAATAACTCCTATCACATTTCTGTTTCTTTGTAACTTATTTTCCTCTCTTATTCCAATTAGATCATATATTATTTGAGTCTTTGTTACTACTTGGTTCACCTTTGCCTTGTGAATTCCTTGGAAGAAGAGGACACTATATTTTTTGAACAGATGCTTCATTATGGGAGGTGAGTAGCTCAATTACATTGCCATTTCACCTTTTCCCCCATGTCTGGCGGTTGTTGTGGGTTGTTAAACAGCTTTAATGGAAGATGAGACCAGCCTCTTGCTCTAAGGGCATAAAAACTTTTTTTTTTTATTGGTCTCACTATCTTCATGGTTCATTAAATACAATGTAGAGTCATTTTACTGCCACTAGTGGACCCAGAAGGACCTGACAGTTAAATGAAAGTTGTCAGTCTTCCTTCTATTCTAGCTAGATTGAGTAATAAAAGGGCAGAACCTGGAAGTGAAGAACAGAACTGAGATCAATGTGCCAAACTAATAAAAGAAATGTAATGAGTTCTTGAGAAACGCAGCAGAAGAAGGCATCTTATTTAAGTGCCTGGACAAATGGAGGCCAGGGTAATAAATCTATAATTAATGACTTTAAGGGTTACAACTGTGTTTTGTATAGCAGATAAGTGAAATGTTAAAACATACAAAGAGAAATTCTGAAAACGTGCAATGGAAAATCTTATTTTGGGTATAGCAGTATTAAAATTATTTATTACTATGGTTTACAGAAACATAAGGAAATGTAAACAATTAGAGACTATTGATATGTCTCTTCTACTTAAACGTGACATTTCTATTAAATAAGTTTGTTACTCTTTTGTTTGATAGCACAGCGGGTAAGATGTTTGTCTTTCACTCAGACCAACTCAGGTTCAATTCCACTGCCCCCCTCAGAGAGCCCAGCAAGCTACCGAGAGTAGTATCTCGCTCCCTGGCAAGCTACCCATGGCGTATTTGATATGCCAAAAAGAGGAACAACAAGTCTCACAATGGAGACGTTACTGGTGCCTGCTCGAGCAAATTGATGAGCAATGGGATGACAGTGACAGTGACAGTGACAGTGATTCTTTTGTTTGTTTTTGGCCCACACCGGACTTTGTTCGGGGCTTATTCCTAGGTCTGTGCTCAAGGATTACAACTGATGCTCAAGACTCCTGATGCTCAGGAGCCATGTTGGTGCCGAGCGAGAGAACTCCAGTTGGCTATTTGCTAGGAAAGCACCTTACTCACTGTATGAACGTTCTGATGAAATTTGTACTTTTAAATTAAATTTTCTTTGCTTAATATAGCACTCATGAATCAAAGGATACTTTGAAGTAACATTTCTCTGATGAAACAAATTTTCTAAAAATGTCATTGTAGAGAAATTCATATAAACATAAAAAACAATGTATGATTTTTGTTTATGTCTTCCAAAATTTAAGAATTCCTACATAGTTAAAGTTCAAAAAAATCTAAAACTTATAATCAATTAAAGAACTGTTTTTTTGTTTTTCTTTGTCCAAATTCTATAGTCATAAGCCCTGAAACTTGAACCAGCTTCTTTCTAGTCCTTCCACTGTGAGAGCAAAAATCATAAAAAAATTGCCAAAAATATTTTTCTTAATTAAAATATGGTAACATACCACCATTATTAAAGAAGAAAACATATTATTAAAATAAGAAAAGGAACAAGAGTTCTTGGAAAGTGGCATATTGTATTGCCTTGCATGCGGCCAACCCAGGTTTGATTCTTCCATCCCTCTCAGAGAGCCCTGCAAGCTATTGAGAGTATCTTGCCTGCATAGCAGAGCCTGGCAAGCTAGCCATGGCGTATTCGATTTGTTAAAAGCAGTAACAACAAGTGTCATAATGGAGACGTTCTTGGTGTCCGCTTGAGCAAATTGATGAGCAACAGGATGACAGTAACAGAGTGATATAGTGATACAGTGAATATGAATGGTTATTATATTTGCAATTCTATTATTCATTTTAAATGCTTTTCTAAAAATTGTCATAAAATAATTTTAATGTGCATCTAATAGAAAAGGCATAACTGAACAACCAAAAATGGTAGTTCATTTTAAGCTTTCTGGTTTGCTTTTCTCATGTTTAAATCAGAAAACATTTGGCAAACTATATAAAAAAAACACATTTTTGTTAGGGATTAGGGGAATTTATTCATTATTCTTTATATTTTAAACCAGACAATATTTTAAAAAAGAGCTGTTGTCTATATGCTCTGAGTTTTAAATTAGAACAGTATTGTCAGAAAGAATTTTCTGCAATAATGGAAATGATACATGTTGTCACTTTTTTAATATGACAGCTATTAGTCACATGGAGCTATTGAGCACTTAAAATGTGCTGGTCTGAATGAGGATCATGTATTAATTATTTAGTTGATTGATTTTGGGCCACATGAGGGTAGGCTCAGTACTTATCCTTAGTTCTGTGCTCAGGGGTTACGACTGGCAGAGCTCAAACAATCATACGGAGTGGTAAGAATTGAACCTGAGTTTTCCACATATAAAATAAGCACCTTGCCTTCTCTATTGTTACTTTGTCCTTCAGAAAATATTTTTTTATTTTATTAATTTAACCTCTGTCCCTCTCGGAGAGCCTGGCAAGCTATGAGAGCATCTCGCCCCCACAGCAGAGCCTAGAAAGCTACTCGTAGTGTATTAGATATGCTAAAAGCAGTAACAAGTTTCCAGTGGAGATGTTACTGGTGCTGCTCAAGCAAATTAATGAACAATGGGATGGCAGTGCTACAGTGACACTACAAATTAAAGTTCATGATCATCATGATCATGAACATGAAATCCCGTTGATCATCGATCTCTCGAGTGGGCTCAGTAACTCTCCATTCTTCCTATCCCTGAGATTTTAGAAGCTTCTCTCTACTTGGCCTTCCCAATGATGCCGCATTGGAGGCTCTTTCAGGGTCAGGGGAATGAGATCAATCTTGTTACTGGCTTTAGCATATGAATACACCATGGGAGGCTTGCTGTCCCATGTGGGCAGGAAACTCTCAGTAGCTTGCTAGTTTCTCCCAGAGGGAGAAGTAGGTTATAAGATATTGCTTCTGGGAGCTTGCTTTTAAGTCTCTGGATGTTGGCCGTTGATGGAATTACACACATACCTGGGTTTTTTTGCCGGTTCCTTCATGCATGAGGCTCGTCCGAATGTGTGGAGAGGGGCTTCAAGCATGGCTGTGGCTAGGTTCCGGTTGTCTTCAGCCACTGGGAGCTCTGCTCGGGGTGGGGAGGTAAGTTTGAGCCCATCCTCTCCGAGGGGCCCTACGAAAGACAGCCAGGTGTGTGGGTAAGAGACTCTCTGAATTAAAGTTAGTGACCATAATATTTAACTTAAACTATCTATACAAGTGAAATCAGCATTCTATGTTTCTTTGCATATTTATTTCATCAGGATTTGCTCTATGCAATAAGACATGGAAAGAGAAAAACTCAGAAACATATTCTCTCACATTTTAATTTTACTAACAAATTTATAAAAACATTTTCGTTATTCTTTATCCAACATTCTCAATGTAAACAATGTAACCATCTTTATCTGGCTTCCTTAGAAAGAAGAAATCAATATGATATATATATGGAGTTGACTCATGCAATTATTAGGGATACTGAGAAGTCTCACAATCTACATTTGACAAATCTGGGACTCAACGAATTCAATAGTTTCAGTCTGAGTCCAAATGCCAAAGAACTAAGGAAAGCGGTGGTATATTTCCTGTTTAAATCCTAAAGCAGCGGACTACTATGCCAGCACAAATTAGTCAAATAGAGACAAAATTATCTCCTTTTTAAGCGAAAGGGCATCTCACCTGGTACTCGACATCACTCACAGTGATGCTTTAGTGTACATGACATGCTGAGGATGGAACTGGTGCTCCCACAAGCAAAACATGTGCTCTAGTCCTTTGAACTCATTTTTTGTTCCTGAAATTTCCTTGGCCTTTTTGTTTGTTCTTGTTAAGGTTCCAATGGATTAGATAGCGCTCACATGATTTAGAGGACAATCTATATTATTCAACTTTAAAAAGATGTTAATTTCATCCAGAATTGCCCTCATAGCATCACCCCTGTAATGGTTAAGCAAAAAGTGGGGCTTTTGTTGGTCCAGGCAAATTAACACATACAATTAATCTTTCAGCTGATATTAAAATATATATTATTTTGCTCTCTTATACAACTTTAAGTAGATGCATAGTGTCCTATTTACTTATTTTTAACTATTTCCCATATTACATCTCTAGAGTTTTCAACAAAAAAGAAACAGTTTACTGAATTGTGAATAACGACAATATTATTTCATTTCAATTCCTAGTTTATAATACAATGTAAACAATGTTTATAAAACACAGCTGATTTGGAAAATTGCTTGGGAACTCCTTGGGAAATTCCAATAAATTAATGATTGGCTCTCTGATAGATTTTTTTCATGGAATAATGATCTCTCCTAACTGCTGTTTTTTTTTAAATTTTCATTCACTGAAAATCTTGCTTAAGTACTATTCCCAAGTGTCTTTGATTTTTAAATATGTTTTGGAATAACGTTTTCAATATTAAATGTGCATCTGAACTACTATGACTAAAATTCACATCAGACAACTAAAGAGTAGAAGTTATTCTGCTGTGTAACAAGCTCCCAAGCAATGTCAATGTGAGTGTGAAAATAATAAGGATTTAGAGAATACTCTGAAAATAGAGAAAATATTTTTAAGTAGCATCATAGTATTTAGTTTGACTCAGATATAGAAAAATTTAGAATCTGGATGAAGCAGAATTTACTCATTAAAAATACATTTTTTTGGGTGGGGGGGCTGCAGTGGTAGCAAGTGGGTAGGGCATTTGCCTTGCATGTGGCCGACCCAGGTTTGATTCCCATCATCCCATATGGTCCCCTGAGCACTGCCAGGAGTAATCCCTGAGTGCATAAACCAGGAATAATCCCTGTGCAATGCCGGGTGTGGCCCAAAAAGCACAAATAAATAAATAAATAATTTTTTTTGTTGCTTTGGGGCCACACCCAGCTATGCTCAGAGTTTACACTTGGCTCTGTGCTCAGGAATTCCTCTTGGTGATGCTCAGGGTAGTATACGAGGTGCAGGGGATCAAAAGCAAATTGGCCGAGGCGAGCACACTACCCACTATATACTATTGCTCCAACCCCAATAGGAAATTTTTTGGGTAACTAGCATGTGGTAGGTCCGGGGTAGTGTCCCCAGCAATTGAAACCTAATTCCTGCATTCAGCATAAATATGGTCAAGTGAAGGTAGGTCAAAAGCAAAAGGTCCATCCCCAAGACACAATAAGCATTGCTTAAAGTGGTTTTCAATGATAAAAGAATATTGTGGAATTTGAAATTATGACCATTATTTTAAGTGCATTCTTTTCCTATGCAGATGGTATCTAATTTCAGAATTGAAGAAGCAATGATTTAAGATCATTAACGATTGCATTCTAGATAAAAGTTTCATATTTCATATAGCCATTTATTTTTTTAATAAAAGGAGGCTTGATCAGCTGTTTAAAAAGTAAAAATGAATTTTGAAAAGAATAAAGAAAGTGAAGTTTAAGGCTTGATAAATGATGTAGTGTACATTAGAGGCTCAACTGAATTTTAAAGAATATTTTTTTATTGGCACTAGTGTTTAAACTTGTGGAAATTTGATTTGTTTTGCTACTTTATTTTCTGTACATCCTGACTTTGTATAAGAAAACATGGTCATTTGGGTTTAACTAAATCTAAGTCTTTATGATAAGAAATTAATAGAATAATAAATAGAAGAAGTATATTAAACTTGTTTTCTAGTGATAAAAGTGGATCTGTGTTAGTAGGGTGGGTGGAATTAGAGGTATTAGTGATTGGTAGAAAGGCAGAAAAACATGTAGAAATAGATAAATTTTAAATTGGGATTTGAGACACTTGATAATTTAAATATGTTGAAAAGTATACCATAACCAACAGAATGTGTACCCCATTGTATGTCTGACTTTTGACCTGTGCTATGAAGTGACTTTCTAATTTCTTCTAAATAAAGATTTAATTTGTGGTGAAGGGAAATCTAGGTATTATTTCCTACATTTAGATGATAGTTTCCCATAACAATAATCAATGCTGGAACACCAGCTGAGTGCCTGACAATTGAGTTATACTTGAATGCTACAAACACAGAGACAGCCTGCACAGACTAAGGTCTCAGTGCAACAAAACACCTTCCCTCTTCTTCAGACACCTGTTTAAAGCTCAGGATTTCACCTTGATTCCCACTGAACAAAGAGACTGATGTTTCTCAAAGATTGTTTCACTGGGTTCCATTAATGTAAATGGTTTTGAGTGCCCATATTTTCTTTTTCTCTTTATCTTTTCTCCAGTTCACACGGAGGAATCACAAAGAACTCCTTTAAAAAAAATCACTTATTTGTTAAGAAGTAAGACTCCAGTGCATTTTGCTTTTGATTGAGACAAAATGGTCATTTATTTGGGGGGCTAACTCAGTAGTGTTTGGGGGCTACTCTCAGCTTAGTGCTCATGGGTTGCTCCCATTAGTGCTCAGGAGACCATTCTGTGCTAGGATTGAATCTAGTCCTTGGTCTCCAGACAATGTGATTTTACCTACCAAATTCAAATAATCAAACTTCAGTGATGCAATGATGCAAAGGATTATTTTCTTGGGTCATCTTTGAAAAGTAACTTTTTATTGTTCATTTAAGTGAGCAAATCATATACACAACAACAACAACTCAGTTTGTGTAGTACTTTATAGCTAAAAGCTTCCCCCCCAAAAAAAAGTGCATTAGTGAGAGAATCTTCATCATCATCATCATCATCATCATCATCATCATCATCATCATCTCGTTGATCGTGGAATTTCTCGAGCAGTCTCAGTAACATCTCCATTCGTCCAAGCCCTGAGATTTTAGAAGCCTCTCTCTACTCGTCCTTCCAACGATGTCATACTGGAGGCTCTTTCAGGGTCAGAGGAATGAGACCCAGGTTGTTACTGGTTTTGGCATATTAATACACCATGGGGACCTTGCCAGGCTCTCCCACGTGGGCAAGAAACTCCCAGTAGTTTGCCAGGTTCTCCCAGAGGGAGAAGTAGGCTATAAGATATTGCGAGACATGAAGCGGCTGCATGCTTCTGGGAGCTGGCTTTTAAGTCTCTGGATGCTGGCCATTGACAGGATTACACGGCTCCGGGGGCAGTCCCTGGGTGTGACCACCTAGCTACTGGGAGATGGGAAATCTGGGTGGAGGAGGCCCAGTTCCGATCTGAGCAGCCTTGGAGGTCTAACCCCCTGGTCCCACACACCTGGGTTCCTCTGCCGGTTTCTTCATGCATGAGGCTCGTCTGGAACTTGTGGAGAGGGGCCTTAAGCACGCTGTGGCTAGGCTCCGGAGGTCTTTGGCTGCTGGGAGCTCTGCTCGGGGTGGGGAGGGAAGCTGGAACCCATCCCCTCCAAGGAGGCCCTTGGGAAGACAGCCAGGCGTGCAGGCAAGAGACTCTTTAAGAGTGAATCTTAAACAAAATAATGGTCACTCTGTTATTTGCTAATCCCTTCCTTCTTATTGGAAACTTGAGGACTTGAGTTTTGTTTTATTTGGTTAGGGTTGTTTCGGCTACAGCTTGCTCTGCTCAGGGTTCTGCTCTGTTGGCTCTGCACTCCGGAAACCCTCCTGGTGATGCTCTGGGGGCCATACCGGGTTCTGAGGATAGAGGTGTGCAAGGCAAATGTCCTACCTGCTGTACTATTAGTACACAGCACCGATACCTATCTGCTGTGGGGATTGCCCCACAATGGATGACTTGAAAAGTTGTCCAAGTTTTCTCAGCTAGTATGTGGCAGAGTTAGAATCTAAAATTATTTCTCCTCTCTTAAAATCTATTGCTGTTTCTGCTCCATTACGTTAACTTTCTGTGTATAAATACAGTTATGCCTAGAGGCCTGGATTGCTTTTCTTTTTGTAGTTTCTACACAGCTGTCAACTGTAGCACATTAGTTATATAATATTGTGATTAATTTTGTTTTGAAGGAGAGTTTCTTCAAAGATCTGCATAGTTGTTGGAGCAGATGCTCTGATGTCTAAAAATTATTGCTAAACTTATTGAAAAGACTGAGAACTTTCTGTGGATTACAGGGGAAAATGTACCTCCTAAGAGAGGTTCAAATGGAAAAGACTGGCTTTTTTTCTCTCACACAGCAACAGTTATTTGAAATTTATTCTTTTGGGGTTCACATTCTTCAGAGCCTCTGTTAAGAGGCCACAACTGACCACACAAAGTTGAAGTCTGAAAATATATGTGAGAATGTCTACGTGCTCATGCATTATCAAAAAACTTTCTCCATGAATTATATATTAAGTCAGGATAGAGATAGTATATACAAGAATAAATGGTATCTGCAATTTTATTGATTTTAATGTAAAATATATTAGCCTGCATTTTGAATTCAGTCAGATGATTTCATGGATTACACAAGCATTTTCTAAAGTAAGTTTCTCAAAAATTCTGAAGGACATAAATAGGCAGATGTAAGATTTTAGATTTGGGCAGTTGCTGCCCTAGGCCATTTTCAACAGCTTCACTTACTCCAGGGCATAATAATGCACTGAAGTCTTCGAAAGGGGAGAGATACTTGAATTCTCTCTGTTGTTTGAACACATGAAATGTCTTCATGGAATATCACACAGATATCTCATTTACCTTATTTATTTATTTATTTATTTGGTTTTTCTTTTGTTTTGAGGCCACAAACTGCTATACTCAGAGTTTACTCCTGGCTCTTCACTCTGGGATCGCTTTTGGCAGGGCTCAGGACCATGAGAGATGCAAAGGATCATACAAGGGCCCTACTCACTGTACTATTGCTCTGGCCCCTACTTTACCTATTTACATAAAAGATTTCTCCATTCTGGATGTAATTTATGCATTTTAATTCAAGTCTAATGAATTAATGCTTTGTTTGTGCTTGAGTTTTATCTGGAAATTGCCTCATTCTTTTTAGGGCTTTCAAATTGATATATCTTAAATAAAGAGAACGATAATAGCCAAAAGATAGTGATTTTCTACTAAATAGTAAGCAATTCATATCTTATTTTATATTCAATTAAAAATAAAGAAAACAAACTTAATCATAAATCATTAAATAGTGTGTAAATTTGAACTAGAAAGGGTCTGTAATTTATTGCTCAAAATTCTAGCACCATAATTAATTTGTTTGAACATTATAAATTTATTCAAAATAACTAAGAAGGAAAACTTATATACTTAATAAATTTATTGCAAAGAAATTTACCTAACATTGGTAAAATATTCACTTTGATATAATTTTATTATTTTGAATGTTAATTTATATTTTAAAAGAAACAAGGCAGGAGAAAAATTCTTTTAAAGCTTTTATATTTTTGTTGGTTTGATTTGAGGGCCATATTCAGCAGTAGTCATGGCATACTCCTGGCTCTATACTCAGGGATCACTCCTGGTGGTTTTGATGGACCATACAGGGTGTCAGGGATTAAATCCAGACCTGCTGCATGCAAAGTATGCTTCGTACCTATATACTATTGCTTCAGTCCCTGAAATATTTTTGTCATTTGTTGTTACAGATAATAAATGTCCTTGTACCTTATAAATTTGTGTACTGTCACATTATAAACCTTAATATATGCTTTTTTGGTTATTATTATTAAATGAAATATTAAAATGTTGATTTTATGCCTCTGATATCTGTAAAATATTAGTAGAATTTATTCATGAATTTATATCATTTTGCTAACTTGAGTATTGAAAAAAGCAGGGGAAATGTCACATTTTCACAGAATGTAACACATGATTATAAGTAAATTGTACACTATATTTGAAAATGACGCATATTTCAGGCTTTAAAGATAGCAGTTCTGGGGCTAGAGCGATAACACAGTGGGTAGGGCGCTTGCCTTGCACGCGGCCCACAGGAATTTGATTCCCAGCATTGAATATGGTTCCCCGAGCTCCGCCAGGAGTAGTTCTGAGCGCATGAGCCAGGAGTAGCCCCTGTGCATTGCTGGGTGTGACTCAAAAAGAAAAAAAAATAGCAGTTCTAAATTGGAGTGCTTAGATTTTAGACGCAGTTATCAATTTAGGCTTCAATGCGAAGGTCCTCTTGCAGCAGAGTCATGAAAGAAGTTTAATATTACCTCTGGTACAGTCAATAAAAATACTGGGTCAGATGAAAATTCTGGGCAATAGCTCAGGAGAAGCAAGAGCAGGAAAATACTAATTGGAAATATTGAGGAGGGTTCTGAACAACAGCTTGTAAAGGGGAGGAGTATAAGGCGCAAACAGAAGAAACAATGGAGAGCTAACCATGTGGGACTTGGTAAACCCTCTATGTAAGACCTTAATTTTATGTAATATTTTAGCTCAATGCGATGCTGAAATTGATATTATCCAACTACCTCATATTATCCTGCTAGTATCTAGCATAACTTATGACTACCTTGTGAAGAATCAAATGTAGAAGGCATGAATAGTTTTAAGAAAACAATTTGAAGGCTATGGCAATAATTCAGAGAAGAGGCAATGAAGATTGTGCAAAGAGTGAATTCTTCACATTATATTTTTGTATAAACAATTTGATTGACTTTCTTAGTTATTTCATTGAAGTTTCTTTGGATTCAAGTTTTTGTGTTTTGACTTTATTTTGTTTTTTACTCTCAATGTTCTGTGCAGATATGTTCTATAGGCTAGCATTAAATAAACGATTATCAGGCAGGAATTACTATAATAGTTTTATTTCTGGAATACTATTCTTACTATGCAGAAAAAATCAAAAATAGAAAACAATACAAATAAATTCACTGCATAGAGAAGTGAAAATAATGCATATTCATATTCTAGGGCTTTTATAACAAATTTTCATAAATGTAGAAGTTTTAAAGAACAGAAATCTTATTTCCTTTCAGTTTAGAGGCTGGATGTCTGAAATGAGTGTGAACTGTTTGTCTTCTATTATGAGAATATTGGCTTGTGTAAATATTCTCCAATCTCTATCTTATAGTCACATAGACTTCTGTTCCTCTTCCCTATGAAGCACTTGGTCATTGGATTTAGAACTACTTTATATGCTGAATCTCTGGCTCTTTTTTGTTTGTTTGTTTGGGGGTCACACCTGGCGATGCACAAGGGTTACTCCTGAATTTGCACTCAGGAACCACTCCTGGCAATGCTCAGGGGACCATATGGGATGCTAGGAATTGAACCTGGGTTGGCTGTGTGCAAAGCAAGCGCCCTACCTGCTGTGCTATCGCTCCAGCCCCCGAATCTGTCTCTTTAATCAATTACATCTGTAAACTCCCTACTTCTAAATAAGGTGTGTATAAATAAACTCATTATATATTTTTATTCTAAGAATTTAGTTCTAAGTTTCAGATGAACATCAATTTGTGTATACCACCTATTAACTACTGCTAGATGTAAAATCATTGCAATAGCTTAAAATATTATGCAGTGTTACTATATTATATAAAAGGGCAAACAAATGTTTTACTTTTACTAGTTCATTTTCCTAGTTTTTAACTTAATTTTGCTAGTTTATTAATGTTTTTAGCTTTTTCAGTTTTTATTAGTGAACCTGCAGTAAATTTATGACAATTCTAAAGTATAATAATAAAACAAACACTAAAGAACTCAGTCTCTGTATGAATTAATGGCAAGCACCAGTAAATTGATTTTTTTCTAGATCAGGTAATTTAGTGAATAAACATTTAACTATCTTATATAGTTTTACTGAGATTCATTTAGAAAAATGAAAAGGGAGAGAAAGGGATAATCATATGTTTAAGAGAGAACACAGAATTATTAGCTTCTTTAGAGTGCACGGACTGGAGTGATAGCACAGAGAGTAGGGCATTTGCCTTGCATGCAGCCGACCGGGGTTCGATTCCTCCATCCATCTTGGAGAGTCTGGCAAGCTACAGAGAGTATCTTGCCACATGGCAGAGCCTGGCAAGCTACTCGTAGCATATTCGATACACCAAAAACAGTAACAAGTCTCACAATGGAGATGTTATTGTTACCTGTTTGAGCAAATGGATGAACAATGGGAGGACAGAGCTACAGTGCTACAGAGTGGATAGGCAAGCGAAGAAGCATAGAGATAAGTAAGCAAAATTCATGTTTAAGGGAGGTCATGTTCAAGGGAGAGCACAGACTTGAAGAATAAGCAGAACTTAACTATTAGAAATGTGAAGAGAATAGAAACTCCCACTTTAATGATTTCACTATGATGTAGAGTCGAAAATAACTGGCAAATAATCATGCAAAACTGAAAGATTTTCGCCCTGTGTCCTGTACTTTATCATTTAGTCCTAGATAGAAGTTATGTTTGCCAGATATTAATCTTTTGGAAGAGGATAAACATAAATTTCAGCCTAATTTTGGCTGCCTAGTCCTATGACCAGAATGAACTCACATCTTGATATTAGACTCAAACATGAATTACATAGGTATAATTTAAGGATAACCAAGAAAGCAGTATTTTATGCTTTTTTAAAAAGATGCACTTTTATTGGCACAAGTTAAAGTTGTGCTACTATAGCTGCTAAAATATTTAATATTGAGATTCATCTAAAATACTATAACTTATAATGAATGTGAAAACTTTTTACATGTTCTTGCCTTTAACCCAACAAGAACTCTGTTGTGATTTAAATTATTAGATAAAATATATAATTACAAAAATCCTGGAAATAGAGTTGGTGGGGTTCTGGTGAGAAAGAAACGCACATACACTGATGGTGGGAGTATTGGCCGGCTCAGCCTCTATGAAAAGCAATTTGAAGATTTCTAAAAAATGGAATAAAACTCACATATGACCCAGCAATACTACTTCTTGTCGTCTATTTTCAGAAACACAAAAACATTTATTCAAAAGAATAGGCACACCTATGTTCACCACTGCATTTAGTACAATAGCTAAGATATGGAGACAACCCAAATGCCCAACTACAGATGAACGATGAAGAAGTTGTGGTGCATATATGCAATGGAATATATACTGTGCAGCTCTAAGAAAGAACAAAGTCATGCAGCTTGAGCAATAGGGAGGGAACTAGACTGTATCACATTGAGTGAAGTCAGTCAGAGTGTAAAGGACAGATACATGATAATCTTTCTCATATGTGGGGCATAAAGATACATAGCAAGGTAGCAACAAAAATTTGAAGGTAACATAATGGAGGAACTGATCCGCACAATTAAATGGGGGCTGGGAGGGGTAGGGGTTTATGAGAGGGTGGTGAGTTGAAGTCCTTGGGGAAAGGAGACAGGTATACTTTGCTGGTGGATGTAGTGTAACAATTATGTCCATAAGAGATTTTTAAATTAGTTTTATCATACAATAAAATCTCAAATTTGAATATATACAATCATAATTGTGTTGGTCTGAATTTGCACTTTTTATTGTGTTAAGCCAACAGGAAAATTCTGTATTCAAATTAAATAGGTTGGGCTGGAGCAATAGCACAGTGGGTAGGGTGTTTGCCTTGCACGCGGCCAACCCGGGTTCGATTCCCAGCATCCCATATGGTCCCCTGAGCACGGCCAGGGGTAATTCCTAAGTGCAGAGCCAGGAGTGACACCTGAGCATCGTTGGGTGTGACCCAAAAAGCAAAAAAGAAAAAAATTAAATAGGTTAAAGTAATTGTAGTATTTCCTCTTTAAGATTTCAGAAAATCTAGTAATTCTAGAAGAATAAATTATTGGTTTTCATAAGCAAACAAACATGTGACATTTTTGACAGATATTTTTGTGTGAAGCACAAGTCTTGAATTCTGCTAGTTCTACAAATAAAATGAAATCTTCCTCTTATGTTATTTCTAGTTTTGCCTTTAAGATAAGACATTAGTATTTTGTCGAAAATTATATCACATGAGGCTAAAGCAGCTGTTCCTTATGCCAAACTAATCTGTGAGGCAAGTGTCAGTATAAGAAGTTCATGTCCAAAGGACACAGGATGCCTCCCAGTAGTCTCTCTGTCATTGCTAAGGGAAAGAAGATTAGGAAACAGCTGCTAAAGGCAGAGCAAGTGCCACTTCCTTGGCTTCATTGGGTTTTTCATAGTGATTGTGCATCTGACCTACTCACTGTGGGTCACTTAACAAGTATAGCCACAGAGGGGAGTACATATCATCTGGTTTTCAATTTACCGTAAACAATATATGAGGGAAAGTTGATGATAGAGGGTCACTGAGAGCTGTGGACATTGCTCTCTATCGATAGACTCAGTATACATAGAAGGAAATATGTGAAATAAATTAAAATGCAGAGTTCATAATTGCTTACCATAGTAATAGTGACATATGTTCAAATAACATTTTATAGCTACATGTTTTTTGATTCACTTGAATAAAAAATATAATCTGCTTTTCAGGATCCCCGATTTTGCAAATATTTAATGAGGGCTGTTACTTAATATCTTGCTATACCAGAATTTAGGGAGATGGGGGCTGGAGTCATAGTAAATTAGTAGGGCTCTTGCTTTGTACACTCCTGACCCAGGTTTAATCTCCAGCATCCCATATGGTCCCCTTAGCACTGACAGGAGTGATTCTGGAGTACAAAACCAGAAATAAGCCCTGAGAGTGTGTACACACACACACACACACACACACACACACACACACACACAAATATAGGAGGATGTAAAAATGCGAGGACATTGTTACCAAACAGATTTGTGATTATGTCAAGAAATTTTTGGTGATTAGACTGGAAGTTAAACATAATTTAATTAGGGAGAATATGATTTTAATAATCTTTAATAATAAATTTTAGAAAAACATTGTATATTTTTTAAAAAGGATGAAAACAGGAGAAACCAGGCACAAATTCAAAGCAAATTATCACTGCATTAATTTTGTCAGGCCACCGTAAAAAAATTGTGATTGTTAAAAACAACAAAGCAAGAACACTGAGAATGGAAATGAACAAGAGAAAATATGAAAAATGGTTTAGGAAAAATAAAATACCTAGAGATAAACTCTAGCCAAAGCAAGGATGTGCCTAATGTGATCTTTCTTTTATTTTTTTTTTCCTTGAGACCTGCATCCAGTTTCTTCTGCCCTGATGAGATCTTTCTTAATGGACTCTTAGTTTAATAAAAAGACTAAAGATGAGCAGAAAAAGCAAATTTAAGACATGCATATTTAATTACAGATGCTAAAAAAGGTTATGAAAAAATAAAATAGACCAGGTTAGACAGATAGTGGAATGGGCAGAGAGATATGCTATAGGAATGGGTCAAAATTATTGGTCAAAGGCCAGTGTTCTTGAAGACAGAATAACAGATAAATTCAGAGAAAGAGGGGAGAAGAAAATAATAAAGAAACAAGTGAGCTTTGGAGAAAGCCAAGTGATACATTTGGTGCATGTTTACTTTTCTGATATATATGAAAGTTTTAAATACAGTTGTTGGATAAACTGTTGGCAGATAATATTCTGGAATTAAACAGAGACCAGGTATAGAAATATGTTCAATGTAGAGAAGTGGTTCAAATTATGAGCTCAGGAATCAAACTGCTAAAATTTGAATTCCTGAACCAGCTTTATCTGCTTGTTCAAAGTATTATATTTATATAATACTCAATTTCATGACTTGCAAAGTGAAATCAATTTTATGTTGAGAATTTAATTAATCAATACATTTGCATTGATTATGTATTCCCAGTGCATAATTGTTATTATTATTGCTGATAAATGATGATTAAAGCATGTGATTAGATGAAACTACTCTAAACTATAAATAGCTAAAAATTATCCCCAGAGTCATGGAAAACTCATATTTAGAGGTCAGGTAGAAATGAATAACTCAAAATGGAAAAAAATAGGAGTATTCAGTGAGATAAGAGGAACATCAAGAGTGTGCATTGTGAAAGAGTTATACAGAGGGTTGCCTCAACATAACATATTAACATCTTCATTAAAGGTGATTTCAGTGAAGTGGGGTGAATGAAAACTATAGTGGAGTAATTGATGCAGAAGTAGGAAGAAAGATATAGTAACTTATCATCCTAGTTTCATAATGATAATTTTAAGCAAAATAATGTATAGCAAGATTAATGTTGCCATAAGATAATTGATCCAAATGAAAATTGCCTAAGGTATATTTTTAGGCACAAAAATATCGTCAGATTTAAAATATTAATTATTTTATCTTCATTCATTTATTCATTCACTCATTCATTAATATATTTCCCACTATTTGGGATCTCAGATAGCCAGAAATTATCTCAACAACTCCAGGAACAAGACAGGAACCAACACTGAACTGGATACTGTCACACAAAGGTGCATTCACACACAAGGACAGACAAACACACTTAGACTTTAGATGTAACAGTTGAGAAATATCAATGAACTATACATAGATAGTGATATAGATTTGGGATATGAGAATGTGGGACACTGGGGGAGTTTCTTTTGATTATTATTCTTTATCATGGTGTGGAGTGATAGCACAGAGGGTAGGGCATTTGCCTTGCATGCTGGCCGAGTTCAATTCCTCGGCCCCTCTCGGAGAGCCCGGCAAGCTACCGAGAGTATTTCTCCCCCACGGCAGAGCCTGGCAAGCTACCTGTGGTGTATTGAAGCATCAATTTTAATATTAGAGCATCCAGATTTATGCCCTCCAATACGAACAGCTGACCTATAACAAACAAGCTGGGTGCATGAAGTGAAACCAGGAAAGCAACAAACCTCTCCCACAAATAGTGCTGGGAAAACTGGACAGCCACACTTAAAACAGGGGGAACATTTTTCATTCATATCTTACACCATGAACTAAAGTGCATTGAAAGTGAACTAAATAAAGATGAGACCGGAATGCGTCAAACAAAACTAAGACAAATATAGGCAGAACTCTTCAGGCTACGGATCTCAGAGGTGTCTTAAGTGGTTTGCTCTGTTGACAATGGTAGCAAAAACAAAAATAAAGAAATGAGACCATAGTATGACTAGGACACACCTTTGTCCTTGGATTTCAATAGGGCAAATATCAAGCAGTGGAAACGGAGATGGAAGAAGGAGAAAGCAGAGGTGGACAGAAGGTGCATGAGTGGGAGAGCCTTCTTCCTTGGCAGCATTGAGGTGCAGTAACTGCAAACAGCAAAATCATAAAGTTCAGAATTATAAACACGAATCACAAAATCCTGTTGATTGTCGATTTCTCGAGCGGGCTCAGTAACCTCTCCATTCGTCCTACCCCTGAGATTTTAGAAGCCTCTATCTACTTGGCCCTCCTAAGGATGCCACACTGGAGGCTCTTTCAGTGTCAGGGGAATGAGATCTGGCTGTAACTGGCTTTAGAATATGAATACACTATGGGAAGCTTGTGAGGCTGTCCCATGTGAGCAGGAAACTCTCAGAAGCTTGCTAGTTTCTCCCAGAGGGAGAAATAGGTTACAAGATATGAAGATAAATATATACAAGTAAATATATTTATATAACAGTGCCTCTCATCTGTTAGACATTTGGGTTGTTTCCAGATATTGGATATGGTAAACAATGCTGAAATGAACATAGGTTCGCATAAATCCTTTCAGATGAGTTTTTGTATTCTTAAGATGATTTGCAGGGCTGGAATTTCAGGTTCCTATGAATAAAATCTCTATTCTTAATATTTTGAGAACTCCTCAAGCTATTTTCGAAAAAACTAAGTGATTCAACATCAATACCAGCAGAAAATCAGAGAGTTCCTTTCTCACCATAATCCTGCCAGCCCTTATTATATATTATATAGCCCTTATTATATAGACCATTTAATATAGACCATTCTTACTGGTTTAGTGAAGTAACACAGTGCTGTTGTATTGATTTTTAGTTTCCTGATAATCAATGACTGTGAACTTTTTTTCATATGCCTGTTGGCCATTCTTTGATGAAACATCTATTCATCAATTCTCCCCATTTTTTGGCAGTGTTATATTTGTTGTTTGTTTTTCCTTTGAGTTTCTATGTAATTTATGTATCTTAGATATTTGTTCCTTTGCTGTATTATGTGTAAATATTTGCTCCCTATCAATAGAGTGCTTTTTTATTTATAATTTGTTTCTTTGTAGTACAGAAGCTTGAAGTTCAGAGTTGTGTCTTTTGTTTACTTCTACCTTTGTTTTCTTTGCTAATAGGGTCATATCATTATGGACTTCTCAGTGGTCAGCATCATGGAGAGTCCTGCCTCTGGTTTCCTTGCTTAATTTATGGATTGTTTGACACAAAGATGAACTCAAAATGAATTAAGTTTCTGAATATAAAATTTGTATCTATAAAATATATAGACTGGCAGGTTTTAGACATCACCTTTGTAGCACTGTAGCACTGTCCTCCTGTTGTTATTGATTTGCTCGAGCTGGCATCAGTAAGGTCTCCATTGTGAGACTGGTTGTTACTGTTTTTGGCATATCGAATACGCCAAAGATAGCTTGCCAGGCTCTGCCATGCCGGTGGGATACTCTCAGTAGCTTGCTAGGCTCTTCAAAAGGGGCAGAGGAATCAAACCTGGGTAGGCTGCATGCAAGACAAACATTGGAGCGATAGCACTAGCACAGTGGGTAGGGTGTTTGCTTTGTATGCAGCAAACCTGGGTTTGATTCCTCCTCCCCTCTCGGAGAGCCCAGAAAGCTACCGAGAGTATCTTGCCTGCACAGCAGAGCCTGGAAATCTACCCGTGGCATATTTGATATGCCAAAAACAGTAACAATGAGTCTCACAATGGAGACATTACTGGTGCCCGCTTGAGTAAATTGATGTGCAATGGGATGACAGTGATACAGTGACAGTGATAAAATACATATAGTCTTTGTTTTTAAGATGTGAGCAAATTTGTGGGCCGATAGAAATAATAATGGCAGAAAAAATAAAACAATTTTTGAGTTGGTGATAATAAAAGGAACTACAAAGTTCAAACCCAAGGTTATCTCAAGTTCGGTCTTTGCACTTATCTTGTAGGAAAGAGAGAAGATATGAATGTTTGCTGTTTGGGGTATATTTTGTGTTATGAAAATGATAATTTAAGAAAAACACCATTTTAAGCAAATAAAAAGAAGTATATATAATTGATATTTGAAAGGATAGCACTTCCACGGACAATTTTTCTGATAAAAATGAGGCCCAGGGGCTGGAATAATAACAGCAGGTAGGGTATCTGTCTTGCATGCAGCTGATCCAGATTTGATTCCCAGCATCCCATATGGTCCCCTGAGCACCTCCAGGAGTAATTTCCAAGTGCATGAGCCAGAAGTAATCCCTGTGCATTGCCAGGTGTGACATAAAAAGAAAAAGAAAACAAAAGAAATGTTAAAATGAAATCAGTTCACTAAAGACAACACAAATATAATTCTTATAAGAAAAGTCAAGGAAATTAGCCACATACTCTGTAAACATTGTTGGAATGCACAAAGAAATAAAAATACCCAAAGTTCTGAAAATTATTTTAACATTCTGCTAATAGATGCTCAAAACAGAATACTTAATCGATATGTCAAAGGGGATCCAAGATTTCAGACTGCTTGAGTATGTATTAAAAAAAAGTAAATGAACAAAAATATTAACAGGATTGGTATCACCATATCACATGCTAATTTGCTCTAAAACCATCTGGCAGACTGTGAATATAAATTTTTATTATTTTAAATTTAATAATTTTCCTATTAGCAAATATGTACCTTGCATTCAATTCTCATAGCTGATTACTCTGGAAGTAGTATGCATCTCCACTTTTCTTCTAACTGTAATACTTTATCTATAAAGAAGATTATTAAGTGCCCTAAACTTTGGTAAAATTAAACTACAAAGAAAAATAGACTATACATCTTATAAAGAAAGACACTTATTGAAATAAAATTATCATTATTCACATATAAAAATGACAAATTTTGTGTATATACTTAGGTAGTCCAAGAAAAAAAATTATTACAAAAGCAAAAATGTCTGCCCAGCTACCCTCCGCTCTTCTTAATAGGTCTGTGAATTCTCTTGCCTGCCCCCTCCCTGTGCAGCCCCCTTTCTCAAGGAAGAAATATGAATGGCAAAAAGGCACAAGAAAAAAATTGCTCTTCATCACTAATCATCAGATAGATGCAGATCAAAACAACGATGAGATACCTCCTCACACCACAGAGATTGGCACACATCCAAAAGAACAAAAGCAACCACCGTTGGCGTGGATGTGGGGAGAAAGGGACTCTCCTACACTACTGGTAGGAATGCGACTGGTTCAGCCCTTTTGGAAAACAGTATGGATACTTCTCAAAAAATTAGAAATTGAGCTCCCATTTGACCCAACAATACCACTACTGGGAATATATCCCAGAGAGGCAAAAAAGTATAGTCAAAATGACATTTGCACTCGAATGTTCATTGCTGCACTGTTTACAATAGCCAGAATCTGGAAAAAATCCAAGTGTTCGAGAACAGATGACTGGTTAAAGAAACTTTAGCACATCTACACAATGGAATAATATGCTGCTATTAGAAAAGATGAAGTCATGACCTTTGCATATAAGTGGATCAACACGGAAAGTATCATGCTAAGTGAAATGAGTCAAAAAGAGAGATAGGCATAGAAAGATTGCATTCATCTGTGGAATATAAAGTAACAGGATGGGAGACTAGCACCCAAGAATAGTAGAGATAAGTACTAGGAGGTTGGCTCCATGGCTTGGAAGCTGGCCTCACAAGCTGGAGGAAAAGGCAGATCAGATAGAGAAGGGAACACTAAGCAAAGTGTGGATTGAGGACACACTGGGGATGAGAGATGTTCGCTGAAAATAGACTGTAGGTCAAACACTATGGCCACTTAATACCTCTATTGCAAACCACAACACCCCAAAGGAGAGAGAGAACAAGAGGGAATGCCCTGCCACAGAGGTGGTTGGGGTAAAGGGTGGAATAAGGGGGTGGGAGGGATACTGGGATCATCAATGGTGGAGAATGGGCACTGGTGGAGGGATGGGTACTCAAGCATTGTAAGACTGAAACACAATCACGAAAAGTTGTAAATCTGTAACTGTACCCTACAATGATTTACTAATAAAAATAATTTTAAAATGTCAATATATTGATATAAAACTAATTTGAATATATGATTTGGACATAAATTATATCTTGAAAATATTTTATTTGTTTTTGAGTCACACCCGGTGATGCACAGGCGTTACTCCCGGCTTTGCACTCAGCAATTATTCCTGTCAGTGCTCAGGGGACCATGTGGGATGCTGGGAATCAAACCGGGGTTGGCCACGTGTAAGGCAAACGCCCTACCCGCTGTGCTATTACTCAAGCCCCATATCTTGAACACTTTTAAGAAAAAAACTGAATCTTAGAGCTTAACTTGTACAAAATGAAATGAAATAAAAAAAAAATGAGAAATTTTCAGGTAGATCTTAAGTGCCTGGAAAAAAGTAGGATGGGAGGAAGAGAGAAGATGGCAGTGCCAGTGTGGCAGCAGATGTGAGAGCTGGCAGAGTGACGGCATCTCTCAGCGCTCTGAACAGCAGGGCTGATGGGGTCATAAAATCTCTGTGTGGATGACTGTAAGTGCCCTTTAAATATTTTCTCTCAAAAAAGTGTGGCTGTAAGTGCAATCAAACTCTTACCTGCGGTGGAGCACTGGCCGGAGTGTGAAGATGACTATGGCACCTGTGTGTGCTCTGAAGCTGATAGAGTTGCTGCAGCTCTCAACCATAATAGCAGCCAGTCACTGTGGTGGCAGAAGTTTAGCGTGAATGAATAGGGCTCTTTGGGTCCAACTTGGCACTACTGCGGGTTATGGATACCAGAATTGAGGGGCACCCATATTCCCACCATGGGAGGTTGACTCGGTCTACTTGCTGCTAGCAGGGTATCCACAGCACCACTCTTCCCTGGATCAGCCTGTGCCATCAGTGTCACCCGCAGCATATTATGGAGGAAAATCTCCCAGAGCACCAACTGTCTGGAGACCGAGGATGGGGGCATGTGCCTCCTGGTCAGGTTCTGATGGAATGGTGGCTATGACCCACCCAGTGAGCCTGAGCTGTGAATGGTAGTACCCTGGCCTTGGTACTGATCCCTGCAGGGGCCACTTCTGCTGTTGCCACTGGGACCCAGAAAACGCAGCATCACGGGCTGGTCAACCTGGACATGGGGAGTGAGGGTTCAGCAGCCTGATGGTGCCCTTGACCTTCCAGAGACTCCAAAATCATTGCCATGCCTCTGGTGCGACTCCTACAACTCAGGACCAAGTTTTCCAAGAAATTAAACCACCAAAAGTTAGGTATGTGGGAGCCAATGGCTACATGCCACCTCTGGCTCAGCCCTACAAGCTCATTTATTGGCTTTGTTCCAGAGACCCATAAATACATCTTGAAAGAGATCAAAAGCCTCAGTTAATCTTGATCCCATGCAAGGTTGAACAGACCAGGATATATCAGAGAGGGTAGGTCAGCAAAAGCAGAGCTACTGTTCCATTAGCAAAGTCCCTGGTACCCTCTTCCTCCCATGACCCAAATTGCCACCATGGCCCTGGTAGGACTCCACAGTCTTGGGATGGAACTCACCAAAACATTCTGCTGAAATTTGGGGTATTCAGATTTTGTGACTGGAATCTCCAGACTTTCTCAGAGTCGGGATGGGCTTTTTACCTCCACATCCCTAGACTCCTGGAAGCACTGGCAATCACTCCCACAAACCAATTCTATTGCCACCATGTAAGCTACTGACCCACATCAGAGACCACAAATAAATCTTGAACCCATGAAAGGGTGAACATACTAGGGTAGAACGGAGGGAGGATCAGGTAAGCCTGTGCCCACCCAGAGCCTCTGGCAACAACTTGCTCCCACAATCCAAAATCGCCACCATGCCTGGGCTCCACAATCTTGGAACGGATCTCACCAAGATATTGATCTGCTGAAAATTCAGGTGTGTTTATTTTGTGACTGAAATATTTGCCTCCTTGTACTTCTGGAAGTCCTGGCAGTCACATCCACACCCCAAAGCTATTACTTCTTAGCGCCTGTATTGCAAACCATAATGCACAAAAGGAGAGAGAGAAAAAGAAAAGTGACCGACAAAAGAATAGGCAAAGAGAGAGGGTGTGGGGTGGTGGTGGTAGGGAAATTGGGGACACTGGTGGAGGGAACATTGGAGGGTGTTGGAACATTGTATGAGTGAAACCCAATCATGAATAGCTTTGTAATGGTCTATTTTATGTTGATTCAATTAAAAAAAATTAAAAGGAAGAAGAAAGCATGAAGGCCTAAATAATTGTGCAAAAAAATATTCTAATGTAATATCATAAGGGTGGGTTGACTTCAACAAAGACCTTAGAGATTTATCTAACTATTGTAATGACTTTAAATTTTATGTTCTCAACTAACCCTGGTATACACTGAATACGTATGATCTAACATTTATTTTACAAAACATTCAGAATGCAGGCATGCCTCCATGAATTTGGTCTAATAATACTTAGGAGTGTATTTTGAAACTGCAGTAAGTAATATACAGTGTCAACTGGGTTATTTTTGTGTTTGTGGAGGAAAGCAATACACAGATATATAAATAACTGTAACACATGCAGTTTACAAAGAGAATAAAAACATTTAAAAATTTTAAGGAAAGAGATTTTGTGATCAAAGTATAATACTTTAAATAAATTTCAAACTGTTATGAGATTTTAAATTATCATTTTATTGACAATTGTTTAAGTTTCAAGGAAAACATTACCAAACATTCTTTTTCTGCTAATCTTTTTTCTTATTAGTAGAACTTGACTAAGAAGATTTTTGATGGATCTTTTGAATAAAAAAGTTTCTCCTTTCATGTACCCAAAATATTAGTACTAGATAGAAGGAACAAATAAAAGAGAATTAGCATTTCTTAAGTTAATCACCTTGAATTATTCTGAAAACACACACAAATTACAAAACCAGTAAAAACTAGTCTGCAACTAAAAGTCTTCAACTTAACCTGTTTTCACTAAGATCAGTGGTTCTTCTTGCCTTAAATGTGAGAAACAATTCCTTTAGAAAGTTTAAACGTTTCACTTGTTATTCTATTCTGTTTGTTATTTGCTTAAATATTATTCATCTCTTCTTACAATTTCTCCATTCCCTTGTCAAAAAACCACACCTCTAAGCTTTTTAATTCACTCTTTTTTTTTCTTTTTTGGGTCACACCTGGTGATGCACAGGGGTTACTCATGGCTTTGCACTCAGGAATTACTCCTGACAGTGCTCAAGGGACCATATGGGTTGCTGGGAATAGAACCCAGGTTGGCCATGTGCAAGGCAAATGCCCTACCCACTGTGCTATCGCTCTAGCCCCCTCATTCATTTTTTTTTTGATTGAAAAAACATTGGCTTTCAAGATTGCATATATTTTATGGGTTCAATGCCTCTTCAGAACATATGTTACCACACCTTGCCTACTACCAAAATATCATATCACACCTATATAGTTCACAGCATCTCTCCCAACTTCAATCTGTTTTTTATAATTCCCTAAACCACCTCCCTCAACCTAAACACACAATCTTGCATCTAAGTGTTTGCTCATTCCCTTGATTTATTCCACAAAGTGAGATCATCTGATATTTGTTATCTTGCTAACATATTTCACTTAGGATTATGTCCTCCAATTCTATGTTGATGCAAAGGACAACAGTTTATATTCTCTTATGAGTGTTATTTCACCATGTGTTAATATTACACATTTTCTTTATCCACCTTTTTATTGTTATCACCTCCGATATACATGGCAGTCTGTATATATATCTTTCAACTAGTGAAGTTTTCTGGGGTTTTGTTTTGTTTTGTTTTTAGTTTGTCCTACCCATTAGTGCTGGCATTGTTTGATGATACAGTGTATTTAATTTAATTAATTTGAAAAATTTCCATTCTCTTTTCCATAAGTGCTTAACCAATTTGTATTTGTATTATGTTTGAGGATGTCTTTTCTCCACACCCTCTCCACTATTCTCACAAATATGGTTGCATATATAACGCATAATGCATATATGAATAATATATAATGCACCTTGCATTTGTGAGAATAGCATATATACAATTTCTTCATGAGCTTATTGCCATTTTTGTATCTTCTTTGGAAAAGTGTGCTCATCTCCCATTTTTGAAAGTTTTTTCATTGCTATGTTTTGTGAGTTCAGTGTATCTTATATCTTTATACTTTTGTCAGATGTAGGTTGTATGAATATTTCTCCCATTCAGAATATGTTTTCATTTTAATGAGTTTTTTTATTGTGCAGATGTCTTTTAGTTTTACATGAACTCATTTATTTATTTGTACTTTTCTTTTGTCTTGGCATTGGAGGTGAATCTGAATACACAGCACATTCCTATTACCTTTCTTCCCTATCTGACTTTATTAATTTTACATGTTCTTTCCCCAGTTGTTCACCTCATAAAATATACTAGACACAGTTGTCATTTATCTGCTGTATTAATATAGTTATGTTTAGAGACTGAATCAGAATTATACTTAGCAAGTCTACTGACAGGTTTGCATAATATTTCCTGAAACTTGTTTTAAATCTTTTCTTCCATCTTTACTTTTCCACTATTACTCACACTTGTCTTCTCTGGTCACTGTCACTATCATCCCGTTCTTCATCCATTTCCTCAAGCGGTTGCCAGTAATGTCTCCATTTGTCCTCGCCATGAGATTTTAGCACCCTTTCTTTACTCGTCCTTCCCAACAGTGCTGCATTGGAGGCTCTTTCAGAGCCGGGAGAATGAGACCCATCATTGTTACTGTTTTTGGCATATTGAATATGCCATGGGGAGCTTGCCAGGCTCTCCCATGTAGGCAGGATACTTTTGGTAGTTTCCTGGGTTCTCTGAGAGAAAGAACTAAACAATAAGAATGTGGCCGCGCTTCTGGGAGCTTTATTTTATAGTCTCTGGATCTTGGCCATTGATGGGATTACAAAGTGTCAGTGGCAGTTTGTGGGTGTGACTGCCTAGCTACTGGAAAAAGTGAGGATCTGGGTGAAGGAGGCCCAGTCCTGATCTGAGCAGGCTTGGAGATCTCAGCCCTGGGTCCCACATACCTGGGTTCCTCTGCCTGTTCCTTCATGCATGAGGCTTGTCTGAGTGTCTGGAGAGTTGCCTTGAGCATGTCTGTGGCAGGGTTCCAGAGGTCTTCGACTACAGGGCTCTGCTCTGGGCAGAGAGGGAAACTCAACCCACCCCCTTTTGAGGGGCCCCAGTGAAGATAGTCAGATGCAGGGGCAGGAAACTCTGATGTCTTCACTGGTATTTCCTTTAATATATTGAATCCAAATTAGATTAGATTAGGATCAATCTTGATATCAGTGGGCCCCACAGGTGGCTCATGTGAAGTGGGGAGGAGAAAGACAGTCACTTTCTCTCAATCCATCTCTGCCACCCGGGACCCAGGGTTACTGGATTCTTATCATGCCTCATAGAAAGGAATTTCAGGAGTAGATGAGCAGTGAAATTACACAGTTTAATTTTGAAGGTTTTGAAGGGAAGGAGGGTGAGAAAGAGTGAGAAAGTGGAGAGTAACATGCTGCAGTGAGAACCGGGGCTTTCCAAGGGCAGAGAAAGCCCCTACACACATCCCAGCATTAGGCACAAATGAGATTGACATAGCTATCTCAAGAGGGGAGATGCAGGCGGCACATGTGCTCGGGCTCTGCATGTGCTTGGCCACATGGGTGCAAGCAGCCCATGGGCTCAGGCGGCATATGCGTGCCCTTCCTTTGTTCTAGGTGGCCTTTATAGAGTTTCTCCAACCTGCCCCAACATGGGCACATACCTAGGTCAAAGTCCATTGTCAAGGAGGTTACCAGGGGTGTTGAAAGTGGTAATGATCTTCTTTGAAATTCCTTTTCTGGACTTTTGTTCCTGGAAGAGCTTCTTTTGGGTCTGTTGCTGGTGCCAGGTGAGGGTCTCATCAGTCCTTAGTTCCTGTTTTTCCTGTTTATTGCAAGGTTGGCTTTTGCCATTGTCTTCGGGGGAGGCCTACCCTGTCTACATGCCTACATCAAAATCACCCCAAGTTATAGTCTAACCTAATGGCTTGATATAAAATTGCAGATACCCATTTTTTTCCGGACTATTAATCCTGATACAACACTGCCAAATCTATGAAATGCCACATAACTTTAACAAACATTGTTTGGTTATGACATTAAATCCAATATTTAATGTTTTCCTGGTAAGAATAAAAGTAATTACTGTAACAAAGAACTCAAATTAGAAAATGATAAAAATAATACAGGATTACATTTTTCAATAACATTAAAGTCAAAAAAGTCCTGAGATAGGAGGATTCCTCTACCAGATGCTTCAGGGTGACGTTGGTGGGCCCCACAGGTGACTTATGTGAAGTGGGAAGTAAGATGGTCACTTTCTCCTCATCAGCCTCTGCCATCTGGGACCTGGGGTTATTGGGTTTTTGTCTTGCCTCGCAGAAAGGAATTTCAGGAGTAGCCAAGCAGTGAGGTAAATAGATTTTATTTGGAGGATTTTTGAAGGTATAGAGGGGGAAAGAGTAAGAAAGAGAGTAACGCACTCAAGAGAGAACAGGAACGCGGGCTTCTCCAAGGGCAGAGAGAACCCCTACACACATCCCAGAACTAGACACAAAAGCATGAAAGTACACATCTCAAGAGGAGAGATGCAGGCGACACGTATGCTCAGGTACCACATGTGCTTGGCCACGTGGGCGCAAGCAGCATGTGGGCTTACACAGCATATGAGCATGAGAGTGCTTCCTTTGTTCAAGGGGGCGGTTATAAGGCTTCTTCAACTTGCCCCCTTAAGGGTTTCTACCTAGGTTAAAGTTGTTGCTAAGAAGGTTGCCAGGGGGGTTGGAAGTGCTGATGGTCTTCTTTGAAATTCCTTTCCTGGTCTTTTGTTTCTGCAGGAGCTTCTCTGGGTCTGTTGCTGTAGATAGGTGAGGGTCTTACCAGGCCTTAATTCCAGCTATTCTGCAAGGTTAGCTTTCACAACTTCAGGGCTATCACTTCCTAGGAAATTTACTGGCTTTGTCTGGGGAGTGGGCCTTCCCTATCTGCCTGCCTGCCGACATCAAGGGGACTTAAGTTTTTCACCACCCTATGTTGAGTTTTTTATCTTTTGAGAATGTATTATCATTTATATGTAGAATGTTCAAGGAACAAGAGAGATTTTTATCACAATGTCTACCTAAGTGTAGGGTGAGAAATGATATATATAATTTTCTCTTATATAAGTGGATGATATTCAACCATGTTACCTTCTCATCTAGCAGCGGTACCTAGGAATTGTATGCTACTTTGTATCAGGAAAAGAAAATAAATAAAGAATTTTGTTTGGAAAGAAGAACCAATAGAAACTATAATACAATTTTAAAGTAATATTTGAAAGCTAAAAAAGTGTGTTTTATAATTTATAGTAGGTGGGGGGTAGCCAGAATGATAAATTTAACAATCAGTAAATAAGCGAGGAGAAAAAAATACTTTCATATTTGTATAAAGCAAATATAAAACACATTACACAATAAAGATTAATATATCAGTCGTCATATATAAATAAATAACTAAAAGACAAAGTTTATAAGCTTAAATATAAAATTCATACACACATATATGCACACCAACCTGTTTGCAGTTTATAATGGTTACAACTAAAACAAAAGGATCCAAAAAGATTAAAAACAGGACAATACAAAAAAACATTTAGATAAAATTAACAGGAGGAATCAGCTAAAGTTATTGCAACATTAAAGAAAAAGTATAGCAGAAACAATAAGATTTTTAAACTAAAATAGTTTTATTTAGAAAGACAGAGAAATAAAAACCCTATAAAAATAAAGAAATGGATCACATTCATCCAAAATTGGCATGTAGGTGATTCCAAAGTGAAATGTAAGGAGGAAGATTTATGAGTTAAAATTCAGAACCTATTAAACTTAAAATAATTTGATAAATATCAGAAATATAAATATATTATTCTAATGTTATTATAAATCAGCTTAATTTATAAGACATGTAGCACTGTAGCACTGTCATCCCATTGTTCATTGATTTGCTCGAGCAGGCACTTGTAATGTCTCTATTGTGAGACTTGTTACTGTCTTTGGCATATCGATTATGCCACAGGTAGCTTTCCAGGCTCTGCCGTGCAGGTGGGATACTGTTGGTAGGGGTGGCATGCTCTTGGTAGCTTGCCAGGCTCTCCGAGAGATGGAGATGGAGGATGGATGGAGGAATCAAACCTGGGTTGGCTGGGTGCAAGGCAAATGCCCTACCTACTCTGCTACTGCTCCAGTCCAAGACATGTAGAAAATAAAAAATTCAACAACTAAAGAATATGCATCTTTAAGTCCATAAAGATAATAAAAGTACTATAACAAGCATAATTTCAAAAATTCAAATGATTTAAAAAAGAAAATATTTGGGGCTGGAGTGATAGCACAACGGGTAGGGCATTTGCCTTGCACGCGGCCGACCCAGGTTCAAATCCCAACATTCCTTATGGTCCCCTGAAGCACCATCAGGGGTGATTCCTGAGTGCATGAGCCAGGAGTGACCCCTGTGCATTGCTGGGTGTGACCCAAAAAGAAAAAAAAAGAAAGAAAATATTTGAAATTATCTATAATAAAAAAACTATTACTTGGTTTTTATTATAACCAGGCTCCGAAGTCTGGAGCATCTGCTTGACACGAGGCCTGTAGTTTAATCCTTCACATCACATGGTCACTGGATTGGCACCAGTTGTGATGGTGGTAGTTCTAAGACCATGCCACCAGGTATCATTTTTATTGTGGTTGAGCACTTCAGTTTCATTAGCCATTCTGTTATCTATTCTAAAATAAGGCAGGGTAACATTATAGGTAGGGGAAAGTAGAAATATCATTATCAAATTTTAATTATTCTGAAAATACAAAATTCTTATTAGTATACAAATTTACCATTAACATAACTTAGCCAAATTTTGCAAACGATAACTTTATGATGAAACTTCCTATTTAAACAAAAATAATTTAGTTTTAATTACTAAGCAACAAGTAGCTTCAAATCAACGTTATAAAATTGGTGTATGATTTCTCTGAAAAATCAAGAGGTCTAAATCATATTATGGCACATGCCTGCTTAAAATTCTCCAATGGTTTCCTATTATGCATACATAATATTTAATCATGAGGTCAATTATGGGATGCTCCTTTATATCTCACTGCTGCCATCTCTAGTAGTTCCTGTTCAATTCTTTCTCTCAAACACTAATAAATTTTAATTCTTTAATCACACCAAGCACAATCCTTCCTTTAAACATTGACACATACGCCATTTACTCAGACTAAATTGTTCACCCTTAACTTGGCTTTCTCATCTTTTGGCATCAGTTAAAATGCCACTTCTCCTGTTTTATTTTCTGAAATAAGTCGCTCCTCACTGTATTTTTCTGTGCTGCATTTATTTTACAATGTATTTTGCCTTGTTCTTCATAGAACTTATCACAATTATTTATGTGTTTATTTGTTAGTTTTTGGTTGAATCATCAGTTAAAGCATGGTTTTCATAAAAAAAGGAACTCAATTTTTTACTGCTGATCTAATTCCCAATCCTTAGAATATTTAAAATATCACAATATTTTCATAAATAAATGTTGGATAAATATACAACTAATATTTACTATAGGCTTATTAGTGCTTTAAAACCACTAATCATGATACTATATATTTTTTCCTTTTAGACATTCTTTCTTCTTGATACTTTATTTGAACAAATCTTTATTTTTTAGAAATGCAGGATTAGTTAATCTGTGTTTCCCTTTTGCAATATCACAAAAACCTAAGAGATCACATCCAAATCACTGTATCACTATCATACCATTGTTCGTTGATTTACTTCAGCGGACACCAGTAACGTCTCCATTTGTCCTAGCCCTGAGATTTTAAGAAGATAGGGTGCTTGTCAATGATAGAAAGGGAGAAAGGAAGAAAGAAAGCAGGAAAGAAAGCAAAAAAGCAAGCAAGCAAGAAAAAGAAAGAAAGAAAGAAAGAAAGAAAGAAAGAAAGAAAGAAAGAAAGAAAGAAAGAAAGAAAGAAAGAAAGAAAGAAAGAAAGAAAGAAAGAAAGAAAGGAAGGAAGGAAGGAAGGAAGGAAGGGAGGGAGGAAGGAAGGGAGGGAGGGAGGAAGGAAGGGAGGGAGGGAGGGAGGGAGGAAGGAAAAATGAAGGGAGGGAGAAATGGATGATGGAATTAAACTTAGAAGGAAATAAAGATGAGAAGGTTGGAGGAGAATTGAAGAAAAGAACAAATGTATTAGGGAAGTAGTTGACAAACAATTTTTTTTCTAAATTGTCAGATAGCAAATATTTTCGTCTTCGTGAATCATTTGAATATCTCTCCCAATTCGTTAATGTGCCATTCTAGCATAAATTATGCTCACTCATGCAGAGACTGAGCATTATCCTTGTGCTCTCGCATTGAATGGCTAACCAGGATGGACGAGACTCTCTGGAAGTGGCACCAAACTTTCTGGCCCCTTAAGTACCACTTGGGAGATCACCCACTGCCCCTCAATATAATTTATGGTAAGTCAGTGTGGAAAACAAGTACTTCCAGCGAGTAGTAAGGACCAGAAAAGATTAATTGGAGGTCCCAAATATTTAAAACTGCCAGGTTGTATAGCCCATTTATTATTAGTGAGTCTTTGGAAAACTGATTTAACTATTCTCAATCTTGATTTCTTAATCTGTTAAAGAGATTGCAGTCAATTCCAGTGTCATTTAATTGCAATGTCAGCTGAATACACTAATTCATCATTTTCAACCTCTGCTAAAAGTGTGTGAAATGTTTTACTTTCTCTTCAGTTTGATTTTTCACTTAGGCCAAGATGCATTTTCACTAGAAACTTAAGCTGACCTGTGGGTATAAAGTTCATATCCTATATTCATGTTTGAAGCAAAATGTCATGAACAGAATCAGTAGCTTAGTTCATAAAAATGAGGTCTTGACATATATAAAACATCACTAACATCTAGTTGAGGAGAATCAATGCAGAAGATGAGTATTCTTAGTTTCTATTAATGGAGTAATCCTGTGTTTTGTTTTGGAGTTTTAGGTAATATCAGGTAGTATTCAAAGGCTAAGCCTGTCTTTGCGCTTGGGGGTCAATTTCAGTGGTGCTCAGGGAAACTTTCAATGCTAGGGATCAAACCTGGGCCTTCTGCATGCAAAACACTGACCTATCTCTCTGGATCTATGGGTGTGTGTGTGTGTGTGTGTGTGTGTGTGTGTGTGTGTGTGTGTGTGTGTGTGTGTGTGTGTGTGCACATGTGTGTGTCTGTTTGTCTGTGTGTGCTCACACATGTGTATATTTGTAAAATTCAGAATTTACACCTTTTTGTGTGTACTCTTTTATACACAATGATAGACTATGATAAGAGTAAATCCTATTGCCAAAAGAAATATAACTTATATATATATATTTTTTTTTATTGAATCATAGTGAGATAGTTACAAAACTTTCATGTTTGAGTTTCAGTCATACAATCATCAAACACCCATTCCTTCACCAGTGCACATTTTCCAACAAACCACCAGTATGCCCCCTGACTCTATGGCAGACAATTTACCCTATACTCTCTCTTTACTTTTGGGAATTATAGTTTATAATACAGATACTGAGAGGATATCATGTTTGGTCCTTTATCTACTTTCAGCACACATGTCCCATCCTGAAGGACCCTTCCAACCATCATTGACATAGTGATCCCTTCTCTATTCCAGCTGTCTTCTCCCCAGCTCACAAGGCAGGCTGGCAACTATGGATCAATATTCCTAGCCCTTGTGTCAACTGTCCTTGGGTGTCAGTCTCATATTATGTTATTTTATATAACTGCACAAATGAGTGCAGTCCTTCTATGTCTGTCCCTCCCTTTCGGACTCATTTCACTTAGTATAATACACTTCATGACCATCCACTTTTAAGTATTTTTCTCTTGAAAAACTCTGGGTTTTCCAGAGTTCTTGTTCTGGGGTTGAGGTTTTGTAGTTAACTCCCCAGGAAGGTGTGAGGAAGCTAAAGGTTGCTTTCTATCTTCTCTGGCTGTCCTCACAGATTGACAGGCAGCAATATTATTTACACTGTAATTTATTGAGTAAACTTGTGGTAAGTGGACATTCACTTCAGAAGTTGTGGTGTGGGCCATTAATATAACACAGGTCAGATGTGAAGGCTCCTGAGATCTGCCCAGGAGGGAGGGTCTCTTCTTCCTGTTGAAGCTCTGCCTCCTGATTGAAATAAGCTCAGCGATATCAGCCAGAGCCAAGACTTAACTGGGATGGTGGAGCAGGAAGTAGAAGGTCAGGAAGAATCCGGGTGTGGGCCTTAATATGATGTGGGTCACATGTGGATTCTGCTTGAACTCTCCAAGAAAGGGAGGGGCTCTTCCTTCTATTGGATCTCTACCTCCTGTTTAGAATAGGCCCAGTGATATCAGCCAGAACAAGCCTCACCTGGGATGGTGAAGTAGCAAGCAGAAGGTCATACATATATACATACATATATATGTATATATGTATACGTATATGTGTATATATGTAAATATATTTACTATAATATAATATATAAATATAACACATACTTACTATGTATGTATATATATACATATATAGTAAATTATAATCAAATAGAATTAATTTGTCCAGTTCCATTGTTAACTGACGAAAGTTGGGTTACAAATTATTAATATGGTGTTTAGCACATGAAGGCATCTTATTATGCTCTGTACATATTCTGTTGTTGTTGTTTGCTTTTGTTTTGTTGATTTTTTTTTATCACACCCAGGGTGCTCAGGACTTATTCCTGGCTTTGTACTCAGGGACCACTCATGGCAGTGCTCAGGGGGTCACATTTGGCACTGAAGATCAAACCAAGTCAACCATAAGCAAGGCAAGTGCTATAATCCCAATACTATCTCTTTAACCCTTCTTAAGTTATGTTACGAAGCATTAGTACTTTAATATTCTCATTTGTATTGAATAAACTGAAGGTTATGAGCTAAGTAATTTCCTATACTGGTGAAATGTTGCACAGTATTGATATTTAATCAGAATAATTTCTTTCTCTTAAACTTACATTGTTTTGACTGGTTTATTATTTCAAAACTGCTATTGCTTTAACAATATACATAACCTACAATTACATTTTTGGATATTATTATAGATATGTAGATTAAATAGAAAATGTCTCTGATCGAAGAAATTGAATAAGACCCCCTTGGTTGATATTAATGAGTAATGCCAAGTGAGACTATTTGCCTATGAGTCATAAGTGGTTACAATTGAAATTTGATCCCCTAATTCACAAAATATTATAAAATTTCTATATGTCAGGAAAAAGTTAACAAAAGGTGATTTATTCAAAGAGAACATAAATTTTTTTTCAGCTTACTATTCTTCTTTCAGCAAACTGTCACACTAAACTTAACCATTCCTCCAAACATGAAACCAAGTTCTTTTGGGCAATTTCAAACATTTCTCCAAATGAATAGATATAGCAGTGTGTCATGAAATCTTGCCAATTTACAATGCCTACATTACTTCACAATAATATATTTCTTTATTTAAAAGCCATTTTATTGCCTCTTTACAATTTCTAACGTGCATTTCTCTTCCCATTATAAGAAGCAGTAATGTGAAGAGAAAGGTGTCGACTGAAGTACAGGTTGTAAGGGATCCAATTTCTAGTGAACATAACAAACCACACTGATCACAACTTTGTGTGGGGAAAATTCTTTGTCAAATTACTTTTTGCATATCCTTAAGTATTATTCACAATGGAAAACTCTTTTCCATGAAATGCTTTAAAATAATCTGGGTGACTATTACCATGTGAATGTTTTTTTTTTTTATACAGATATTCTCTCCTCCATTTTTGGTCTGTCTTTGTAGAATTGAACAAAATACAAAATTCAGTATAATTTTACCTTTCACATTAGCAAGAGAACAATGGCAAGTGGCTTTGAACTGCTCTTCCATCTGGCATTTCAGTTATTTTTCAGATTAATAGGTACAAAAGCAGTTGAAATTTTCTGGGCCAGAGTTTAATGGTGCTCAGAGCTGCTCCTTTCTGAAAAGACCCATCCACCTGTGGACAAAGCCTTCTGTCAGTTATCAGGGCTCTAAATAAAGTGACTGTTGAGCATGTGAGTCTGTTTCAAGTTATAAAAAAGAAGAGCTTACATTCCAGTTAACTACACTGTCTCTTCCTTATTCGAATTATGCCAGCTGAGATAATCAATAACTTATCAGGCTGCTGAGAGTCCATTAGCATGTGGTTAACATGCTTGTGTTCACGGCAGTATTCTTCAACTGGAAAGTGGCCCTTTGGTTTAACACACTTCAATAGTTTAAGCTCAATAATAATAACTCTTGTTTAACAAGATATTAGATTGACTCTCATAAATTAGAAGATTGTTTTCATGATCTATGTAATCTACTCTATTAATAAAAATAGAACTGAAGGCTCTTGGCACAATTCATTTCTCACTTCCACTTACAAGTGGGCTCTAAATATAAGGAATCAGGCTTGCCCAATTAATCACAGCACTGAACAACGTGTCTACCTGAAGAGAATGCAAAACCATTGCTATTAGAAAGTTTAATTTAAACTCTAGGGCTAAATTAAAGAGCTTTTCAAATACAGAGATTATTGCCCAGAAGTGGCAAAACACAATTATGGTTTCTTTTGATTTCATTTTAGCAAATTATTTTCAGAAAAAAAGAAATATAGTAACTTGCCAAACATTTGGAGAGGGTTTGATTTTATCACTGTCATATTCAAAACGAACAAGAAAATGGGAAGAAATAAATGGTCCAATAGGAAGTGTCTAAGAGCAAAGGTTCTCATTTGCATTTTCCAAGTAACAAAGAAAAGAATTTTTCATTGGGTGTCTGTGTAATAACTGAATTTTACACTGACTACTCCTTAAATGCAGTTTTTATTGTGCAGCCTTAAGAAAGAACAGTTAAGTGAATGAGGAAGATACAATATTTTATGTACTGTTTCCACTTTGGGATTGTCATATTGCAACTGTGGGATTAAATCTTCTAAGGAGTTGTCAAATTTAATTGGCGAGTTTGCATAGTTCTGGTTTACTGGATACATCACACCACAAAAATCTTTCTCTTTTATCACTTTATGTTAACTATGATTTAAATATTGCCATCTGTGAACAAAGTCTACAATATTCAGAAAACAACTTTGTCAAATTAAAATCTTAGCTGATAGAGATTTTGAAGATTTCAACATTACTTACTTGATATTTGGAGTGTTCTTTCTTTTCTAGGTGGTTATTGTATTTTGTACATGTTTAGTATAGAAGAGTGCCCTATAAACACTTCAATTGCTTTAAAGACTATAAAAAAAGAAGAGCTAAGTCTACAACATCAACACAAAATTCTTTTAAAACTAAAAACAAATGCTTCAAATAAACACTTCAAATAAAATCTAACAACCCCCCACTCGCCAAACACACTTCCTACCTAAAAATGTTGCATTGTCTGAAATATAAAAGTCTATCTCTCATTTTACCTACTAAATTTGCTTTCACAGCTTTATCTTCCATTTTTTTTTTCCATAATTGTGGCTTTTCTTCAGGTCTTAGACAAGACTTGCAAAAGTATTATAGACAGTTTTCCCAGACATCCTACATAGGCCCCCTCTAATTCTTCCCAAAGATTTCCCCCACCATGGTGTTTCTTATTTTAAAAAGCTGTGAAAAAATATGATCTTGCATTTAAAATATTGTTGCTTTGTTTATTGTTCGTATATTCACAGGATATATTAGAACAAAAAGAATGATTATATTTTGCTTTCTTTTTTTGCTTTTTTTCTGTCGTTGTATTCTCAGTATCTGGTGTGTTAGCATATATTAGTAGAAGTAGTTGTATCAAGAGAAACAATGATATAATTACTTAGTATTAAAAATAGCAGATTAGAAAGTGGTTGGAGAGATCATGTAACATACTGAGTGCATGCTTAGAGGTGGGAGGCGGTGGTAGATCCTGGCACTGCAGGATTCCACAGGAATGTCTTGATCCTGAACACAGAACTGTGAGAAGCTCAGAGCACTGCAAGCTGTGGTCCCCAAACCAAAAAGTCGAATAGTATAAAAGAAAAAGTAAGAGGCTGGAGACATATTTTTTTAAATCCTTGAATGTAGATCCTATATGTCATTACCTATAGTTCTTAAAGGCACAGAGTAAGTAATTTGGTGAGGATCAGGCAATTTACCTAGTGCCAGATTTTAAAATCTGTCTACTACTCAACTGATGAAAAATGAAAGAGCTTGTTAAATGAGTGGATGGATGTTTAAATATAGAAGAAAAGAAAAAAATGTAAAGTGAAGCATTGTTCTATTGCAGTAGCTAACACAATAAGTGTTCCTCTTATGACCACAGACCAAAATAATTTTAATTTAAAAACTTTACTTTTTAAGTTGACATTGGAAAATGAGTTGTTAACAGACAAGACCAATAATGGTTTCACGTCAAAAAAAAAAAAAACAACTATTAAATGCATAGCTATCTTTGTTAGCATCTAGCAGTAGAAAAACAATAGTTACTTCCCAAGGCACCTAAAAATAGAATACTTCAGCCCAGATACAAGGAACACAATGATAGCAGTAACTAATATGGAATTGACATCTCTATTTGTCAATTTTGTATTTAATACCTTACTTCTTAATGCTTCCCTTTAATTTTCATACTGTCTTGTTGTTGAATAAAATGCTGCAAGGTCAATATCTTAAATACAGGATTCAGATGCAAAGATTCTAATTCCAGGGCAAGAGCTCTGAGTGATTATTTTAAGGGATCTTGGATAATCTGTGTTTACAATAGGAAGTCATGAGAACAGGAGAAATTCCACAAAATTTTGAGGTTATAGGTGAGCATAATACATATTTTGAGTTTTCAAGTAAGAAAATAAACTTCATAAATAAATGAGTAAACTGCTTATATATCTCCAAATAATATAGTTAATAACCAGGCTTCAATCCCAGTTTCTATGTTTACAGAGTTATAATCTATTTTTCCATAGTATTTGTGGAGTTTATTATATTCTCTAGTCCTTAACAGAAAAGAGAAGCAGTCATTGTTTTCATTCTAAATCCCAGTAGAATTATTTTTATGCAAATTCTGATTTAAACTCCAAGCAGATGAAGCCCTTTGATTTATTCACTTGGGAATGTTCTTTATTAGTAGTACATGCTATCTGCAGATGTAGAAACTTTAGTAATAGAAAGGTTCTATTAGCATCATCTCAAGCATGAACTGTCTCTCAAGACTAGAAAAATCACATTTTAAAATTAAAAACTTCCTAGATGACCCTAAAAACTACTAAAAAAACTTCTTAAAAAATAAATTTATATGTTAAAGGGCCAATTATAAAATCAATATCAAAAAGTCCATGACTTTTCCATATGAAAATAATGAAAGAGAAAAAAGTTATATTAAAAAATAATCCTGTTCAAGAGTGGGAGACTAACACCCAAGAACTGTAGAAATAAGTACCAGGAGGTTGACTCCATGGCTTCGAGGCTGGCCTCACGTTCCGGGGAAAGGTCAACTCAGAGAAGCGATCACCAACTACATTGTAGTCGAAGGCCATGTGGGGGAAGGGAGTTGTGGGCTGAATGAGGGCTAGAGACTGAGCACAGCGGCCACTCAACACCTTTATTGCAAACCACAACAGCTAATTAGAGAGAGAAAACAGAAGGGAATGCCTTGCCACAGTGGCAGGGTGGGGTGGGGGGGAGATGGGATTGGGGAGGGTGGGAGGGACACTGGGTTTACGGGTGGTGGAGAATGGGCACTGGTGAAGGGATGGGTTCCCAAACTTTGTATGAGGGAAGTATAAGCACAAAAGTGTATAAATCTGTAACTGTACCCTCACGGTGATTCTCTAATTAAAAATAAATAAATTAAAAAAAAAAAAAAAGAAAAAGAAAAAACCTAAAAAAAAAAAATAATAATCCTGTTCACAATCATGACTCAGAAAATCCAGTACCTTGGAATCAATTTAACTAAGGATATAAAGGACCTGTACAAAGAAAAATACAAAATGCCACTTCAAGAAATTAGAGGTCATAAAGAAATAGAGACACATCCCCTGCTCAAGGACTGGAAGAATTACCATCGTCAAAATACTAATATTCTCTACAGCATTATACAGATTCAATACAGTTTCTATTAAGATACCCATGACATTATTCAAAGAAGTTGATCAAATACTCCTGAAATTTCTATGGAACAATAAACTGCCGCAAATAGCTAAAGTAATCTTTGGAAAAAAAGAACATGGGGATTACCACCTTCCAAACTTCAAACTGTACTACAAAGTGGTAGAAATTAAAACAGCATGGTGTTGGAATAAAAACAGACATGCAGACCAATGGGATAGAGTTGAATATTCTAAAAATAAACTCTCAAACATGATCATTTAATCTTTGACAAGAGATCAAGAAATATGAAGTGGAGCAAGAAAAGCATCTTTGACAAGGGGTGCTGACAAAAACTGGACAGCTACATGTGAAAAAGAAAATAGGCTCAGATTTCTGCCTAATGCCATGCACAAACATCAGATCAAAATAAATTAAGGACCTCAACATCAGACCCGAATCCATAAGGTACATGGAAAAAATTATAGACAAAATCCTCCACAATTTTGAAACCAAATATATCTTTAAAGATGAAACACCACTGACAAGCAGGTGGAAGCAAAGTTAAACAAATGAGAATACATTAAACAAAGAAATTTCTGTACCTCAAAAGAAACAGTGACCCTGATACAAAGACAGCCTCCAGAATGGGAAAGGTTATTCACCCAATACCCTTTTGTTAAGCTGTTAATATCAAAGATATACAAATCACTGGTTGAACTTAACAAGAAAAAAAAAACATCAAAAAATGGGAGAAGAAATGAACAGAAACCTTCTCAAAGAAGAAATTCAAATGGCCAAAGGCACATAAAAAATGCTCTTCATTACTAATCATCAGGGAGATGCAAATCAAAACAACAGTGAGGTATCATCTCAACCACAGAAACTGGCACAGATCCAAAAGAATATGACCAATGCTGGCATGGATGCAGGGAAAAAGGGACTCTCTTCTAGTATTCCTGTGATGCCAACTACAGCCTTTTTTTGAAAACAATATGGACATCCTTCTAAAAATTAGAAATTGAGTTCCCATTTTATCCAGCAATACAACATCTGGGAATATACACTGGGGGCCCATAAACACACAGCAGAAACACCATCTGCACTCCTATATTCATTGCACCACTATTCACAATAGCCAGAATCTAGAACCAACCTGAGTGCCTGAAGACAGACAAATGAATAAAGAACTTATGGCACAGCTACAAAATAAAATACTATGCAGCTGTTGGGAAAAATAAAGTCATGAAATTGCCTATAAATGGATGGTTATGGAGAGTATCATTTAAAAAAATAATTGAATATTCATGAGATAGACCATTACAAAGCTGTTCATAATTAGGTTTCAGTCATAGAATGATCCAGCACCTATCCCTCCATCAGTGTACATTTCCCACCACCAATGTCCTGTTTCCCTCCCACAGTCCCTTAATTCTCCCCCCAACCCTGCAGCCTCCTTCTATGGGAGGCACTTTATTGAGATGGTAAAGTTCTCGTGACTTTTTAACTGGGTGGCAGTTTTGGGGTGTGGGTGTGATTGCTGAGGCTTCAGAACTACAAGGAGGTGGGGAGAGGTACACCATCCCAGCCCTGAGAAAGCCTGGAGATTTCAGTCCCAAAACTTGCATGCCAGAATTTTCAGCAGATTTTATCTTGGTGAGGTCCGAATTGAGACGGTAGAGTCAGGCTGAAGATATGGTGGCAATTTTGGATTGTGGACGCAAGCAACTGACAGGGGCTCTGCTTCGGTGGGCACCGCGCTAACCCAGTCCCCTTTGATTTATCCTAGTCTGTTGAGCCATGTGCGGATCCGAGAATAACTGCAGCTTTTGATTTCAAGATTTATTTATGGATCTCTGAACTAAGGCCAATAAATGAGCTTGTATAGCTGAGCCAGAAGTGGTTTGTGAATATGGATCCCCCATACCTAACTTTTGGCTGTTTAATTTTTTGGTAAACTTGTCCCCAAGTTGTTGGGGTCTGGCCAAAGGCACAGTGGCAATTTTGGGGTATCAAGAAACCTGAAGGCACCATCAGGCTACTTATGCTCTTGCCCCACGGGTACAGGTTGACCTGCTGGTGGCACCATAACCCCCGAGAGTATCATATTAAGTGAAATGAGTTAGAAGGAGAGGGACAAATATAGAATGACTTCATTCATTTTTGGCATATAAAAATATATAGTAGAAAACTAATATCCATGGCCAGGGGCTAGGAGGACTGGTCAATGGTTTAAATCAAGCACAAGTTTGTGGGCTGCAGAGGGTAGGTAAGATAGAGAGAGGACCAGCATGACAATAATAGTTGGAAATAATCACATGGGAAAAACTGAGTGTTAAAAGTAGGTAAAGGGATATACACAATAACCTATCAGTATCTTTACTGCAAACCACAATGCCCAAAAGGAGAGAGAGACAGAGACTGAGACAGAGAAAGAGACAGAGACATACAGACCGACACCAAGAGAGAGATAGAAAGAGAGAGAGAAAAAGAGAGAGAGAGAGATTTCCTATCATAAAGATAGGCTGGGGATGAGGGGGTGATGAGAGGTAAACTGGAAACATCATGGTAGGAAATGTACACTGGTGGAGAGATGGGTGTAGGAACACTGTATGACTGAAACCTAATTATGAACAGATTTGAAAGTGTCTATCTCACTGTGATTCAATACAAGTCTTTAATAAAAGAAAAATATTTTAAGGGAAAAATAAAATTAAAAACTTAATTCATATTGAATATATAGTTAAATAAACAGTCACTATGTAAGCATTCTATGTTTATTAATAAACTAACAAAGTTTAAAATTATAATTTTTTCAGGGCACACTCAGCAGTGTCCAGGGATTACTCTTGACTCTGTGTTCAGGAATAACTTCTTTCAGAACTCATGGAAACATACGCGCACGCACACACACACACACACACACACACACACACACACACACACACACACACACATAGGCAAGCTTGCCCTTTCCAATGTACTGGCTTTAATATTCTAAAATATAATTTTGAAAGAACATTTAAGTTCAGCTCTGTAAAAGTAGAAATACAAATAAAATATCTACTATAATAAATGTTCTATAGTATTTAAAAATTAATATGTTTTGTCTAAACTAAAAATGAGTGATTTTCTATTGAGCAGTTAATGAAAGTTACTCATTTATTTAAGTATTATTAAATATTTAGATACTGAATTATTATTGTTTAAGATTGTTTAATGAATTTAAAAGAGGATGTGTTTCGACTTAAACATACACAGACACTTATCTAAGTATTGTTTTCCAAAAAAAGAAGTTTTCTCATTTCAGGCATCAAAATGATATCAGTAATTGATGTTCAGTAACTGATGTTCAATAACAGAACAATTATAGTCAAATACCTCTGTCATTCGGGAGTAACCATGGTTTCAGCAGCTGATTCACATCAGTGAGATAGGGAGAAGATGCATTATTCTGAGTTTTCTACTTCAGGGGGAAAATTATTCCGAACATATCAGTACACTTCCAATAGGAAAAGGAATATTTGGAACTTAGAAAAAAAAAATCACTGGAATTTGAAAAGGCATATAATCTTGATAAATATTCCCAGAAAATGGGAGATAAAAAGAACATGAATGAAAGTCTACTAAAGAAAAAAATGGGGCTGGAGTAATAGCACAGCGGGTAGGGCGTTTGCCTTGCACGCGGCCGACCCGGGTTCGATTCCCAGCATCCCATATGGTCCCCTGAGCACCGCCAGGGGTAATTCCTGAGTGCAGAGCCAGGAGTGACCCTTGTGCATCGCCAGGTGTGACCCAAAAAGCAAAAAAAAAAAAAAAAAAAAAGAAAAAAATAAGAGGGTTCCTAATCTTTAGTAGATTTATTGGTGAAAGTCTTTCTCCATTGGTGTCAATTTATACAGACTATCAGAGCTGGATGGACTGAAAAATAGGACATTAGTAAAATATATAAGGTGCAAGATACATGGAAAATTTGTCAAATATGACACTACCAAAGGGGAAAAATGAGTAAGTTAAAATAATCCTTAAAAATATCAACTTATAAACTGCATGACAAATATCCAAAATTATTACAAAGAAGTTATGTGTGCTACAAAATTACACAGACAATAAAACAACATCAGATAAAAATAATGAGAATATCAGCAAAAGATAAAAACCATTAAGAGACAAACAGTAATTTTGGAACTGAGTAACATTGTAGCTAAACTGAAAAAAAATCAATAAAGAGCTTCTTCATCAGGTTTACTCAAATAGAAGAAGAATCAATGAACCTGAAAATAGGTCATATGAAACTATCCAATTAGAGAAGCATAACAAGAAATGAAAAAAATGTAGAGTGCCTAAAGTGGAATAATATAGTATATAAATATTATATAATTATGACTAGCATATTAAAATCTATGTTACTATAGAAACATTTTTCTATAAAATAAGGGGAAGTAAATATTTCTTAACAAGAGTGTAGTAGGAAATAAAACCCTAGGTCTGAAAAAGACATTTCAAGAAATTCAAACTTAGAAATACAATGCAACAACTAGTTGAGATTCTAAACAGGTTTTCAAAGCCATAATGTCTCTGAGTTTTTAAACAGGAAGTATATATACTGTATGGTTAAATTTGCATACAATCTATACAGAAAGGTAGGCATTATGATCCCATTTGACTAAACCACTATCAAGAATTTTTTTTTCTGCTTTTTGGGTCACACCCAGCGGTGCTCAGGGATTACTCCTGGCTCTGCACTCAGGAATTACTCTTGACGGTGCTTGGGGGACCATATGAGATTCTGGGAATCGAACCTGGGTCAACTGCATGCAAGGCAAACACCCTACCTGCTGTGCTATTGCTCCAGCCCCTATCAAGAATTTTTTAATGAAGTTATGTGTAGCTCCAAATTAAAGTTATTTAAGGATTGTTATAATTATATCCCATTAAGGTTAGCTTGTCTCAAAACATTGTAGCCTATAAATATAACTAAGGATAACTTGGGTTTGTAATAGCAAAGACAAGCTTCACATGAAGGTGTACCTTTTTTGTTTTGGATCAACCCACCAGGGCTCAGGGTTTATCTCTGGGGTTAGCTCAGGTATCACCGCTGGTGGAGCTTGAAGGAATCATATACAGTGCCGAGGAATAAACCCAGGTCAGCCATGCGCAAGACAAGTGCCCTATTCACTGCATTATGCCCCAGCCCAAATATATCTATTTTTTATTCCCATCTTTTCTCTCCCATCTTCTCTTCATTGTTGTTTGTGATTGATATTACTGTTGGTATTGACATCATTGTAAGGACCTGCAGAGACTGTACATGCTGGGATATGGTCTTGCACACTTTTAGCTGTGGTGCTCTCCCGTGATTGCACATCAGATTACAGTGTTCGTTCATTTACCTGCAGTGCTCATCAAAACTTGATGTGCTTTCATTGTGGTCCTTGCACACATACTGTCAAGTATCATGCTCTTAGTGGAGGTACAGTATGTATGGCTGTGGTGCTTGGTGTGGTACAACCAGAAATCACTTGTGATTCTAGTGATCACACACAGCAAAGATTCCAAATTCAAACAATTGAACTACCAGAATAATGCTCAACACAGGAGAAGGGAGCACTGTTTATTTGAACTCTTAACCACATTGCTCAAAGGCTGCCATTCAAAGTTACTGTGTTATTCCTCTGGGTCCAATAAGTGTATCTTTAAAGATATTAAATAACAAAAAAACTCTAAATAGTAGATACCAATGTACAATTTTATTTCCATGTGCACTAATAAAATAAAAATTACTATATAAGAGTGCTTTCTTTCAAAGCCAAGTTTCCTTTGCTATTTTATACTTAGTAATAATAAAAATTACTCAGAACTTGACAATAGCATTTTTCATTTCATTTGACCCTGAATTTAATTATTGAGCTTATGACTTTAAAAAGTGTCCTTTTATGTGCGTGAAATGAACTTAAAATTAAGGGGGGAAACTTACCTCTCTGAAATTTGGAAAACTTCTCTTATTAAAAAAAGAACCTAACTTCAAACCTAACTTCAACCTACTTCAAACAGCAGGCTGTCCATGATGTTTTTTAAAGGACTTTAACCATGTGGCTAAAGTAATAATATAGCAGGTATAGCATTTGTCTTATCTGTGGCTGATCTGGGTTCCATCCCCTGCACCTTATAACATCTCCCGAATCCTGCCAGGAGTGATCTTTGAGCTAATCCAGGAGTAATCCACGAACACTGCTGAATATGACTGCAAAACCAATGAGCAAAAAAGAACTTTAATCAGCTAGTACAATTTTGTATTAACCTTTAGCTTTAAAATCAAACATTATTCCAGATTATTGCCAAAGGGAACAATTTTAAATTTTAAAAATATAAATGGTAATTTCTTTGTTTTGTAACCTTAAACTATCACATACAGCATTCATAATTAAGTTTTGCCTTGATACACTATTAGAGTCTACATAAGCCTATTTAAATTTGAAACCAAGTAAAAGGATTCTGATTGTTATTATTTGCTGGGTACATAAAACTAGGAGACTTGTTTTTTGTCATTGCCTATTCAGTTCCTTTGTTTGTCATGGGAAACTGTGATTTTACTTCCCAAATACAGTTGGTGCATTGTAAATTATATTCAGCTAACAAGCTTACCATCAAAAGTACAACTTTATATTTTCTTTCCTTGAACCTTTGTGCTGTATCACTGTGTTAGCCCTGTATCCAAAGTACTTTTATGTTCCCATGAACATTTGGTACAGCTTGGTACTGTGACCTGGTTTCAGACATGAGTATTCATTGGAAGCACCAGGAAAAATCTTAAAACTTGATAGAGCGCAAATGCCTTGGCTGCAGGCCTAGACTCTCTTTATGGTCTGTTGTAAAGTCTGAAAATCTGTATGTCTTGCAATTTCCAAAGTACTGGAGATGCTGCCTATCTGGACTGCAATTTGAGGACTAACAATAGACAGTAAGTTATCAAATTGACAATGAAATACATACACTACTACTGATGACCCTTGTTATACTATCTGGCAGTACTTTTAAAGTCAGCAAGTTCCTGCTAGAGTACCACTTCTTGCCTACAGGTAAAAATAAGTGGCCACTTAGTATCAAATCCATGTTTCTTAGAATTCAGTACACTAGCTGGGCCTTTTCTAGACCTAAGATTGCACAACTCAGGACACTGCCCTCTCCCCTTCTCCACACCATCAGTAAGGTCCTGTTGCTCCTAGTTCCTTTTCCTGACTTTATAATCAAGCAGAAGTTCTGTTTAAAACTCCCAATTAGAGTACACCAATTCCCTCACTGTTCTAACTATTCCTGACTCTATTGATAACTATACTTGGGATAGAAATTTACCATATTCATGCTACTCTTTTTAATGTGGATTTAGCTCTCAAAAATTATGTTAACTCAGAATTTGCTCCCCACTCTGTTCTCCCTGGAACTGTGGCAGGGGACTGCATTTTGAGATATAAAACATGCCTTTGAAAAGTACACAATCTAGTGTATTCCAGAGAAAGGTCAAGGCTTAAGTAAATAAATGTATTATCGGTACAATGGCATTTGACATATGAAAAGTCTGAAATCTCAGGAAGAATGTTAAGAGAAATTATACAGTATAGTTAGGAAGGATGCTTAGAAGGAAAACCCATGTTTCAGAAGGCAAAAGTAAGAAAGTTGAATATCTAAGTAGTCAATACTAGTAACTACTCTACTTCTTATTCATTCAGACAAATAAAAAAGACTTCTAAAGGTTTGTGAAAATTAATATATTTCTGGCCCAAATCACTCGTTCCTAATTTGAGACTGTCTTAAGCCTAGAATAGAGATAACACAATCCTCTTTCTTTCCCATCATGTGGAAATAGTTCCAGATCAATTAGACACCCTGTAGTTCAATCACTGATTGGCGTCCAGAGGAACAGTACAATGGGTAGGGCTCTTGCATATGGCTGACCAGCATCTGATCCCTGGAACAACATATTCCCAGAGCCACTGAGCACAGAGTGGTGAGGAAGCCCTGAACACGGCCTCAGTGTGGCCCTGAAGCAAAAACAAAACCAAAAAATCATTAATTCATTGTGTACTTATGAATATGCAACAGAAAAGTGGTACAGATTTTTACCTTTTTGTCTTATGAACATTTCTTATGAAGATATAAAGATAAAAGGTTTACTTTCTTCCCCCTCGAAGACCTCTTTGCATTTGAGCCTATTTACCTGTGAAGAAAATTGAAATGAATTTCTCTGTTTTTGTTTTTTGTTTTCACTATCGTTTTTTTTTTTTTATATAAAAGTGTTAAAGATAACTGTGTCAGTTCACTCACAGAGGTTTGGGGATGGTAATATTCAGTGAAGTAAGGCAGATCACAATAAAAGGAAAGACCTACATCTTCAAAGAACTGGCAAGAAACATATTAATTATTTGCTTCTAAGGCCCCAATGCCTTAAGGCATACTTGAGCTCCATACCTAAGATCATAATGTGTGCTTTTGAAAAAGTGAAAGTGATAGAGGGAAATCTGGATGGCTGATCACAGCTGAAAACAGGTGCTCCCCAGCTCTTTTATTTTCCTGACACAGACACAGCACTATTCATCAGCCTTTTTCTTTCCTTTCCTAGCCTAACCTTTTGGTGACAGTAAACATGACTTGACAGAGGGTCCAACACAGAAATCACATGCTCTTTAACCTTTCTCTGATTTGTGACAGTCTCAGGACACATCTGGACTAATCCATCAGGGAGGAAAAATATCTTTCAAATTATAACATGACAGATATTTTTGGAAGAGAACAGTCAGTTGTTTGTGTGAAGTCCATTTTTGTTTATATCTAAATGAATAGAAAAAATAAATTTTCTAACCTAAATATGCTCATATTCTTGGATATAGGTCCAAATCCAGCAAATTAAAAGTAATAAGAATGCAGGATGGATTTTTAAAAAATGCTTAGTTAGCAACAGCAAATCCTGGATGATTAAATTAATTCTTAGGGCTTTATCATTGAATAGAGATACTTAGGTAATAGAAAACAAAGACACTATCTGTGGAATTAAAACTTGTTTGAAACTTTGGAACTACTGATAAGTATATGTTGATGTAAATATATTTGAGTGGGAAATGTACTCTAAAATGAAAAATATTTCAGCTATTAAATCATGGAAAAAGTTTTCTAATATAATATTCAACAAAGCACTGATTCAGCTACTACTTACTATGAATTGAAAGAAATCTATTTTATTGCAACCACTTGGAGTTTTCCAGCTCTGTACGGGTAAAAATAAGTGGGTTTGTTCTAATCTCTTCTTTTCTTATTGAGCACATTTTTACAAGAATATTCATATTTTGGACTATAAAAACATCATAAATATATAGTCCAGTAATCAGAAAAAAAAATATAAAAAGCAATAATTTTTATCTCTTTAAATACTATGTTCCTTTCAATGCTTTTATTCAAATTTTCATATAGTTATAAACAGTAAACTACCATGCCACATTCCCTAAACAAGTACGCACCATTTCGCTTTTTTTATTCTCTCTTTCTTTTCCCTAATTTTCCTAGATAAGTAAAGAAAACGTTGTCAGGGAACTTGAAAGATACTACAGTGGGTAGGCCGCTTGCCTTATATATAGATAACCCAGGTTTGATCCTCAGCACTATATGACATTCCCGGAACAGAGCCAGGCGTGTTCCCTGAGCACAGATTCAGTAGGAAGTCCTGAACATAGCCAAGTATGGCGCAAAAACCAAGCTTAAGAGAAAGTTGTCAGTATTTACTGTCTTATACCTTAAGATAATTGAAATCCCTCCATTTCCTTCATTCGCCACATTTATGCCCACAACAATAATTTTAAAAACACTTTGGATGGTGAATGGAGATCAACTTTGAGACACTTAGCAATTTGTCTCTCAGTATAAAAGTATGTTCCTGGTGTGTAGAATCCTTGGTGGAGATACTCTGCTCAGCTTGAGACACATTAGTCACAACTATTTCCTATGGCTGAAATGTAGTGAAATGCAGAAAAGTTCTTATTATTGTATGTAATAGACATTAGTCATCTTTCTATTATACTAAGTAAATGACTGTTATTTTTTCTAAAGATAGGAATAAAGGTGATTATTATCAAAGTTACTACTGTTCTTACAAAATAGCATCTATTCAACCACAGGTTTAGTTTTCCTTTTCACAGTTTCTTTCCATAGATGAGTTTAAAGATACATTTTGTAAGTAGATATTTTAAGCCTCAGATTGCATTTCTTAGTTTCAAATGAAGGCTATGTTTTATTAATGTTATTATATTACTTAATATTAAACACTTGTAAAATAATATCTAAGTACATGTATATATCAAAGTTAGAGGAACAGAGTCCTATTTTATTTGATTTATATTTAACACAAATTTAATATGTATTTATAAAATAATGTACTTATTTCATTTAAAAATCAAAATTAACCAGGAATAAACCCTGAGCACAACCAGATGTGGCCCCAAACAAAAACAAAACCTAATGAAAATGACCTAGTTAGTTCCTTTTCTCCAATTATTTACTTATAAAATATAGTGGATACACTGTCACTGTCATCCCGTTGCTCATCGATTTGTTCGAGCAAGCACCAGTAACGTCTCTCATTGAGAGACTTATTGTTACTGTTTTTGGCATATCCAATATGCACGGGTAGCTTGCCAGGCTCTGCCGTGCGAGCTCCATAATCTTGGTAGCTTGCTGGGCTCTTCGAGAGGGACGGAGGAATCGAACACGGGTCAGCCGCATGAAAGGCAAAAGCCCAACCGCTGTGCTATCGCTCCAGCCCTTAGTGGATACAAAAAAAAATATTTATTTAAAAGTTCATTTAAAAAATCAGTATCAAGGGAGATAGTTCAGGACTTATGGTACCTTCCCTGTGTTCAACTGACCTAGTGTGAGCCTGCGTACCACATGGTTTCCCACTTTTGGAGTCCTGGGGGCCTTCTGAGCCTTGCCAGAACAGGAAAGCCACCAAATAAGACCCAGGTGTCTCTGGTGGTCCTGGAACTGCATGATCAAAGTAACATTGTATTTTCAGACTAAGTTATTAATAATTTTGTGTGTTTGGTTGAGAGATCCTGGAGGTGGCCCTCAGGGTACCCTTAACAATGTTTAGGAGTCTCTTGTTTGCACCACCTTCCACAAAAAGGAAAAAGAAATTCAGCATCAATGAATGATGAAAGATTTGCATCTAAAAAATACATTTTGAAATTGTCTTAAAACATTTATATACAGTGATGAGTAAAGTTGACCAGTGGCTTAGAATTTATCCTGAGCTGATTATGGAAGATGGAGTTGAAATTCAGAGTCATGATATGACGTGGAAAATTAAGCGATCAGATGAGGATTATACACACATATCACATTTTGGAGATAGAGTCACCTTCAGAATAAACACTTCTACAGTCTCCAGATAGGTCAATCCACTGGAACCTGAAAACAGTTCAGTAAATTTTACATTGGCCTGAGTCATTTCTTACTCTTCCCCCTTTTTTATTGTTTTGTTTTGTTGGAAGAGGTGATTGGACCACACCCTGTGAAGCGCAGAACTTGCTCCCAACTCTGTGTTCAGTGATAACTATGGTGGTGATTAGGCTTCCATGTATGGTAGGGGATCATATGCAGTACTATGATTGAATGTCCAATACATGCACACCAAGTGCTTTAACTTCAGGCTTTGGACTTGGGTTATTTCTGTGAAATGCATATTTCTAAACTCAGTCCAGAACTACAAATGATGTTGGCATAAATTAGTAGAATGGGGATAGGATTTTTAATCTTTGTAATTTCCTCTGTCATTGCCATTAGATACATTCAGCAATAGTGGTATCTTTGCAAAGTAAGCCTGTCTTCAAGTATTCCTTTAAGCTAATTTTCCGTAGCAATTCTACTATTTGGTGATTTTTTTTTCCTTTTGAAATAAATAAAATCACTACCAAAAAAGGCATCTTCATCATCTGCTCATTGCAACTGCCTTTATATTAGCAATCCTAATAGCCCATTGATGGCTGAATGGATAAACAAAATTCATTTACATAAATGTTAATGTATTTACATAAATAAATTTTACATGCATACAGAAATGAAATACATTAATACACTAAAAATGAAAGAAATATTGCAATTGCAACAACATGAATGCAGGTTGAGGGTATTAACTGAAATAAATGCAATCATCTTATGACTGTATTACATATGGAATCTTTAAAGAAAGAATCATGGAGAGAAGTAAGAGGTTCTCAGAGATGGATCTAAGAGATAGGGAAATACAATGAAGTGATTTAAAGGCACAAATATCTATAAGATCAATTAAGTAAGCTTTGGCGATGATTCTGCAACATGACTATTTTAATGAATGATTATATACTGTATATTTGAAATTTAAAAAAATCCATTAAAAGCATTAAAAGCATTAAGAGCCAGAGTGATACTACAGTAGGTAAGCACTTGTCTTGAATAAATCCAATCTGGATTTGTTCTCTGGTATCCCATATAATCTCCCAGCCCATCAAGAATGATCCCTGAGCACAAATCCAGGAATAATCCTGGAGCACTGCTAGGTGTGCCTCCCCTACCCCTCACCCCCACAAAAAGAAAAGAAAGTTTTGCTTTGATCCTGAGAAAAGGTTTCTTTTATTTTTTAATTTAATTTCTTTAAATTGAATCACCATGAAAAAAGTTACAAAGTTTTCAGGTTCAAGTCTCAGTCACTCAGTGATCAGACCCCTATCCCTTCACCAGTGCACATGTTCCACCACCAAGAGCCCAAGAATACCCCCTCCCACCCCCCCCACCTGTGTGGCTAATGATCTTTACTTTATTCTCTCTATACTTTGAATACATTCAATATTTCAACAGAAAACTATTATTATTTAGAATTTTTCCCCAACAATCAAACCTGCTGAAAAGGCATTATTTGATAATTTGTTTTCCATTGCTGAGAACGAAGACTATATGAGCTTGTGCAGCCGTGACAGCGGCCGCGCGGTTTTGGATTTCTGATATTTTAGCTCAGTTCACAGTTTCGTGTGTGGCTCCTCACTGCAAACCCAGAACCCACTCTGGGTAGTGGGTTCTAGAAGATGGCAGTTGCTACATGGATGCTGCCACCACCGCCGCTGCTGCCGCCACCCAAGCAGAAAGAAAAGGTTAGGAGAGAAAAACCTTTCTTCTCCCAGGGCGACCTAGGGTTGTAGCTCAGTTCACAGTCTAGATGCATTTCTATAAGAAGCCACTGGGTACCAAAAGTAGTTAGTAGACCTCCAGGATCATAGTCTTTAAGGGGCAGAGGAGCCGTTAAGTGTGCAGCTGCTCAGGAGCTCGTTTGGGCAGAGAGCGTGCCGGTAACACCCCACAAGGTTTCTTTTATTTTTTAACAGAATGATTGGAAATTGAGGACTACAGTCACCCAAAACTAACTCCTTCCCCAAACTCAGGATTGTTCTATGCTTCTTTCTTACTCAGATGGGAAATCTGAGGTGGGAAAATCTATTTTCAGAGTGACTCAGAGTAACTCTATTGTTTGCATAAAAAACAAAGATTTTGTTAAATGGTACTTTAATTTTTCTTTTCCTTTTCTTTTTCTTTCTTTTTTCTTTTTTCTTTGTGTGTGTGTGTGTGCGTGTGTGTGTGTGTGTAGGGGTGGTGGTGGTGATGCTCAGGAGTTACTCTTGGCTCTCTCACAAGAATTAATCCTTGCGGGGCTCAGGGGACCATATGAGATACCAGTGTTCAAACTCAGTTGACCATGTGAAAAACAAGTATCTAGTCCACCGTACTAGTAACCTAGCTCTTACTTTAATTTTATCTTAATATGGTTCTCCATCCTTTTTTTGTAACAACCATTTTTTTGGGGGGGCTGGAATTTTTCCTGCCTAAATATGCTTTGCTATGCATTTTGCCAAATGCTGTATTTTACACATTGAAGAGATCATCCAGCCAACCTTTTCTTCTTCTATTAAGGATTCTGGGCGTAGTCCATAATACAAATGCCGAAAGGGATAGAGAATATATTCAAGTGTAATACTAAAGATTACAGAAATGTACTAATTAATTTGTTTTTTAACTAGTTTATGGATCCATCATTTTTCTTTTTCTAAATCTGAATAAGGTTTAAACATACTTTGGCAATACCTGATATTTAATATCTTATATAGATTGCTTTAACTATGTGTCTTCAGATATTCCACTTCTATAGTTTATTCCATTAACCTCCCACTCCTTGCAATTAGCCTTTTTTAAGTTTTAACATCTCCTAGCACCACCCAAAGATGCTCTACCAGAGAGAGGTCAGTATTTGAAGCCTCAATTGTACGTTCCTCAGAAAAATCTAAATATTTTAATAAATTGATATGAAAAGTCCTTAGTAGTGACACAGAGATATGCACATGATTGGGTTTTAAAATTCTTGTAATATGTTTCATGGGCAGCTTAAGTTTTTAATTGATGTTTCAGAAAAAAGTGGACTAGAAAGGTTAAGAAATTAATTAGATTGAATTAAGTTGTAGATGAATAAAGGGGCAAAGATCAGTGGGATACCAGTCAAAAGGGGGAACATGTTCGTATGCCTCTTTTTTTCTTCTCTAGAAAGCATTTTAGAAAAACAATGATGCAGTTCACGTACCATGTCTTTAAATTCTTGAAACAACTTAACGTAGGAAGATAAATTATTTGTATGTTTTTGTGGAACAGACTAGGGGTTTTAAGGGTAAAAGTTTGGACTCAGCTATCATAGAATAGTGCCTGGTGTGCTTCACTATGTTAGGCAAACTGCCACTTCAAAAGTACACAGTTCTTGGCTCTTATTACAGTAATATGGATGAAAGATAAAAAAAATTCTAATCAAAATAAGGGTTAGGGGTCAACAATCAAGGATCAGATTTATAGCTTGGAGGTAAAGCACTTATTTTTATACATGTGAGGTCCACGGATCGATCCATGGCACTACAAAAATTGAAATCAGGACCAAAAAAATGAGTAGTTTCTTTTGCATGATATTTATAATGCAAGATAAGATGTTATTTATAACATTGTTATAAATGAATACTAAATTCTATTTTAGTAATATATGTATATTTGAATAACCAGAATTATTTTCTTTTTTGTTCTCAGAATTCCAACAAAAGCATTCCTTCTCATTCATATTTAAAGATCTAAAAATACCCCTGTCATTCAAAACTGGCCAATTGAATGTAAAATTGAAATTGTCCTACTGTGCGATTTTATGATTTGGTCAAACAGAACTCACATTCAAATTGACACAAAGACAAGATTAAGGAAAGGTTTTATATTATTTTTGCAAAATGATACAATGGCTATTTTTGCCTATATTACTCTAGTTTAACAAAATCTTTTGAATTTGGACTGGGTCAAGGATAAAGTTTGATGATAATATGTGTGTCCTCGCACTACTGATAGTTTTCATAGTTTAGAAGAGTATGCAAATAAGCTCAAGATGCTAGACAGTATGAAAACTGTTAACAGTCAAATTTTTCTAGATAAAATAAATAATCTGATCAGATTTCAGAGATTCAGAAATAAAAAAATAAAATGTTATAATGTTGACTGGTATAAAGATTACTGCAGCATTGTTGTCCCATTATTCATCGGAAACAAGTAGGGTGTTTGCCTTGCACACGGCCAACTTGGGTTCAATTCCTTTGACCTTCTCAGAAAGCCCGGCAAGCTACCCTATGGAGAGTATCCTGCCTACACAGCAGAGTCTGGCAAGCTACCCATGGAGTATTTGATATGCCATTCAACACGGAATATCTATATGCCAGTAACAACATAAAGATTACAGTCAATAAAATTGTCTCAGAATGTTTCATCCTAATCAGGTAAATTCTCATAATAATGATAATAATAATAATAATAATAATACTGTTATTATTGGAATGGATATGTTCATCTTCAATGGCTGTTATCTGCTGAATTTTGATGGAATTTCCACTTTTATCAAAATCCAGCAGCCCAAGACTATATCTATATTTCTCTATTCTAAATAAAATCAGGGGGCCAGAAATAACTTGATGGGCTAAGTGTAGACTTTGTATTAGGTTCCATCCCATCATCCCTTCTCATGTACCCTGAATATTCAGGAAAAAACCCTGAGCAGCAAAGAATAAAAAAGGCTAAAGTAAAAATGCGACCCAGGGAAACCTTGGGAGGGACCCAGATCGATGAAGGAAGACCCTTCTATAACTTGGGTGGTGTCATGCCCTAAGTATTATTTATAATGTTGGAAATTAAATTGCTCATCTGTTCCTATGAGTGGCAGTCTTCATTTTTCTCTCTCACAATATATTATCAGGACAGGAGAGATAGAATAGGAGGGTTGATGCATATCTTGCTTGCAAGCTACTTGGTTCCATCCCTGATACTACATATGGTCTTCCAGAGGTCACTCCTAAACAGAGAGCCATCAACAGCCTCTCTGAACTTCTGGGTATAGCCTAGAGACATAGCCTGATCAAAAGTTAAATTAATGTGAAAATTTAAAAACATATTCTTTTTGTTGGAAAGGGGATTTAGGCTATGTCTCTATAATGGCCTGGAGCGATAGCACAGTGGTAGGGTGTTCGCCTTTCATGCGGCCGACCCGTGTTCGATTCCTCCACCCCTCTCGGAGAGCCCGGCAAGCTATCGAGAGTATCTCGCCCACCCGGCAGAGCCTGGCAAGCTACCTGTGGCGTATTGGATATGCCAAAAACAGTAACAAGTCTCACAGTGAAAGACGTTACTGGTGCCCGCTCAAACAAATCAATGAGCAACGGATGACAGTGATACAGTGATGTCTCTATAATATAGAAGAAGGTGATGATTTATTCTATCTTCGCAAAAAATTAACATTAAGCTTGTTATGTATGACTCATTACAAATTCTTATTGCTTCATAATTCTATTGTTTATTCTTACAATGTTCCAAGTATATTTCAAATCTTTAGAGTCTAAAGTTCAGGCATATAATAGTGTTTAAAACAAGCAAAAAATCTTAATAGTTTGATGAAATTTCTAGTGTTTTAGTGGAGAGCCAAGAAAATAATTGCTGAATATTGGGGAACAATAAATATTATATGGAAATCAAAGAAGTGTAAGGCAATGGAGACTATAGAGTGGTTTTTAAATTTTAGCTTCATGGCTTCTGTAAATGTGTGATTCAGAGTACTAATCTGGGTGACAGAAAAAAAAATGGCACTTTTTTCAGATCTAAGGGAGTAAGTAGTGTTGCCAGCAGAGAAAACATGCTAAAGGTCAGTGTGGCTAGAGAAGAATAAGATGGACAGTCTCATGAGATGAGCTCAGGGAGATGAGCAATAATTAGATTATATGAACTCTTGAGGAGTATGATAAAGGGTTTGTGTTTACTCCTAAACCATGAGAGAGTGTTATTGGGGAATTTTGAACACGTGATTGATATAATCTGGTTTACCATTTTTATAGATTATATAGATTATTCAGTCAGCTGTTTCTGCAATTGGTCATGGGGGTATAAGTGAAAACAAGGGATAGAAGTCAGTGACAATATTAGGCATAAGAGATGGCACTGACTTAAGCATGGTGATAGTTGAGTTATCAGACTTGCTTATTGTAAGGGTACGATTTTAAACTGAAGTCAAAGGACTGAAGGAACTGGTGTAGGAATTATAGACAAGAATGAGTTATGGATCAAATAAACTGAGTTATAGTGGGACTATTTCTGAGTAAAGGAAACAGGAAAAGGATGCAGGAATTGGCAGATAATCAAAAGTTCTGTTTGAAAGTGTTTTGCTTGAAATGCTTTTTGCACCTGTACAGGTAGCTGTCAAATTGGCTCTGGAGTGAAAGAGAAACTGCAGATATGCTTGGAGCTATTAGTGTTCAGATATAAGTTAGAGCTTCTAGAGAAGATCTTTGAAGACAAATGTAAATCAATGTAGAATTAGGACTAAATTCTGAGGCACGCCAAAATATAAAATTAATAGAGGAAAGTAATACATCACAAAATACTTGTGATAATGAGATAAAAAATAAATCAGAATATAGTGATTTTCTAAAAGCAAATGGAAAACATTGAATTTGACTGAAGAAATAAACTATTGAAACTACGCTATGCTTTTCTGAGCTGTAAAGTGCTTGTAGCAACTTTCAAGATATGTCTGTGAGCAAATTCAATGGTCTTATATTGCTAACTATAATACAGTTTATTGTATTACATTTAGAATCAGTTGCATTTTAATTAGAAAAGATAAAAATTGAACTATTCTCTCTTAATATTTGAAATTTAGGTAAAAATAATTGGTCGGTCAAATTTGGAAATGACACTATGAAATCAGGAGGTTGTAAAGCAAGATCCAGTTGACTGTTCTCTAATTCATCCTCCTAATTTCCCTCCAAAAAGAATTTCTCCAGTACGCCAGATGAGTATATACTATTAGCTTAAATAACTGATATCAAATGATATGTGCTATTAGCAATTTGTTAAATTCTAATTCATGATTTTCTGGAATGTTTTATAAAAATAAACTTATGTTGTAATTATTCTAGATTCTAATACTTTGTTTTCTTCAATTTTACTTATTAGTCTTAGACGTCCTTTGAAGTAAGATAGAATAATAGGTTTAAGTTTTGTCCTTCAAAAAATATGCTAATGTGAACTCTTTAAGCTATTAACATGATAGGTATTAGCCTCTATGGTAATCAATTTTTGATCAACATTTAATTTATATGTATATATTTTTCTTTAGAAGTATCTAATAGAATGAGCAATGGAAGTAGTTAGAACTAACCTTTCCTCCTCCTTTTTCCTTAATAGTTTTCCACAAAAACTAACAATAACATTATTATGGTTATTATTAATTTATTTGAGTTTATAAACACAGCGGGTAGGGCATTTGCCTTGCACGCTGCTGACCAGGGTTCAACTCCTCCATCCCTCTTGGAGAGCCAGGCAAGCTACTGAGAGTATCCTGCCGCCATGGCAGAGCCTGGCAAGCTACCCATGGTGTAGTCAACATGCTAAAAACAGTAATAAGTCTCACAATGGAGACGTTACTGGTGCCCGCTTGAGCAAATCAATGATGAACTATGGGACGACAGTGCTACAGTGCTGTTATTAATTTATTAAGAGACTACTCCCTACGCAATAATACTTACTAGTTGAAGATAGTTTTTCTTATTATTTTCATTTCATTTAAATCATTTTCATATCATTTTGAGCATCCAGGTAATGAAATTCCTTTGATATACCTTATACCATAATTATTTACATGGACAAGTTACGAAGTTGAACCCTGTTCCTACCTACCTTTTCATTAACTATATTTCAAAAATTTATGTTTCCAAGTATTGGTATCTTTCTCACTTTGAGGGATATCACCCCACACAAAGCACTGGGATGATCTAGGAATGTGGATGGCTTGGGTAGAGTTAGAGGTTGGAAAGGTAATTTGTTCAATTGAAAAAGTGGTTTATTGGGGGCTGGGGGTCTCTGAGTATTTTTTGTTTTCAAAAAAGGGAAGTAATGGGTCAAATAAGTTTGGTAACATCTGACTATGTTATTCTCATGGAAAAATATCTTAATTAATATGCATAACTCAATGATTAGGAACTTTTTTATAGGTAACATGTTTTACATGTTCTTTTTTACAGATAACAAAAAAGATATGTGAGAGGCTCTTAGAGTCATTACTAGAAAGTGGTAAAACAAGATTTCAACCAATAGTTATGCGATACCCAAATATAACCTTTGAAGTTGTTTACCCTTTATCTATTAAGGAATATATAATATGCAAAGACATGAACCATAAAATTCTGTGTTCATGTATTCCTACTTCACAGGAATCTAAGAGATTTTTGCTTGTCATAAATTGATAGAAACCTCATGTTGAGACTAAAACATAATTAAAGACACAAAATTAAAATTAAAAAATCTCATATCATCATATGATTTTGTTTCTCTGAAGACTGTCCCCATGTTTTTCAGGTAAAGTAATCTCATTATAATATCAAAAATCCAACTTTTATATATCAGACTATTCCCAGGTCCTGATCTTCTAATCCTCACTTGTTTCTTCCTTGAATAAAGTGCCATTTTTTTAATCCTATTTGGGCTGTGTGATTTGGCAGCAGATATCCATTGATTTGCTCTCAGAAAGTATTGTAATATTGTGCATCACTCACAATCCAAAAATAGAATTGCACACTTGAAACTCAAGGAATGTATGTGGCAAATAGTTTGTCACCATTAAATCTAGGCTTATGTCTATTGTTCATTTTTTCTTCTGTGTCTATATTATACATCAGCTGATAGATGCTTTTTCTAGAAAAAAATGTTTCATGTCAAATTCTTCTAGCACCATTTGGGAGAGGCTTTGAATAAACTAATAATAGGCTTCCAAGCCAAGAGTAATTATGTTTCATTGCTCATTTTTGGCAGGGAGCTATTTTTTTCTGTGTAAATGAGGCACTTTAACATAAGCATACATTTATACTGTAAAGTGGAGAAGGATTTGAAGCAGATGTCTTTCAGGTGAGATATAAGATCATATTATTCACATTTCTACATTAATGTAATGAAGCAATCAATCAATTAATCAATCAACTTACATATCCTGATAATCACTGTAGCATGCAGTGATTAGAAACAGAAACATGCACTTGTGAAAGTTGAAGCTTTTGACAGCTGAACGTTGTGATATTTTTTATTCAGAAAATGCTTTAAAATCATTTGTATTACTTTTTCATCTAAGTCAAATTTTGAAAAGAGTTCTTTTCCTGGCTGCCATTTTAAAGGAACAAATAGGTTTAATGTGCCCAGATGTGGCTGTGATCTTTATGGTAAAAGTGGAGCTAGCAAGCAAGGCTGCAGTTCATATGTTCTAGCATAGGTCATTAGTTTAGATGTGTTATCTTAATTTCTCATTTTTCCTAGAAGGGAAACTAGAAGTCATGATAGAGTTCTTTGAAAAGAAATTTACAAACTGTAAGGTCAAGAAACATTCATACTGGTCTGGAGCACAGTCAAGAGAGCTTTTGCCTTGTATATGGCTGACACTGGCTTAATATGTGACACCCCACAAGGTCTTTAAGCTATGCCAGGAGCGATTCCTGAGCATAGATCCAGGAGTGGGTCCTGAGCACTGCCAGATGTGCCCCCTTCCACACAAACCAAAAAATCCTCTCATCTATTAATTTATATGTTTTATATTTGTATAGTTATATTTGTAGAAGAAGAGAAAAAATTTAAATGTATTTGAATTACAAAACTATTTCTTATAGCAACCACCCTGAGTGGCATTTGAAGGGCCCTGGGTCACTCCTTGAGGTACTTGGTCTAGTGTGTGGGCTCGATGGCTTGATATGAGTATGCGTAAGGAACACCAGGGCTGTCGTTCGCATATACTGGGGGATGTGCATGTCTGTGTAGCACTGTAGCACTGTAGTCCCATTGTTCATCAATTTGCTCGAGCGGGCACCAGTAATGTCTCCATTGTGAGACTTATTGTTACTGTTTTTGGTATATTGAATACGCCAAGGGTAGATTGCCAGGCTCTGCCATGCAGGCAGGATACTCTCGGTGGCTTGCCGGGCTCTCCAAGAGGGAACATGTCTATGTAGTGCATGAAATTCAGGACTTTGCAATATACTAAATAGGATAGTTACTCTACCACTTGAGTTATCTCCATGACACAAACATTTGAACAGTTTAGTTGAAATTCTACATATTGACTACAGGAAATGTTACTAATGACAGCTAACCTACATCATTTAGTAGCATGATTTATTGCATCACACAGTAGCATTCAGTGTATTCCTGAATTCTTTAATTCATTCACTCTATCCTTCAGTTCTTATTCCAATAAAAACTTTTGTTTTGATTTTTCTGTGACAAGCACATTCATATCAACTTTCATTGAATGTTTTTCATATATAATAAAAAGGGAATAACTTATTACAGATTGAAAAATTTAATTAAGTTTACCATAATGCATTTTCTGATCAAATGTCTTTTTAAGTACTATCAGATGGACTTCAAGCATGTGATGAGCAAATTTACAAAAATGTAAAGAACTGAAACTAAGAAGCTCTATAGTAGCTTGGATTATTAGTTATATAAGAAGCAACTGGATTCTTCTTATCCCATTTCCCAGAGTGGGTATTGGTATTACTTGTAAGATATATTGAATGCTAATTAAACCCACATAGGAGGCCACGGGTTTTAAAGTGTACATGGGAACCATGCAAACCAGATTATGAAAAGCAGAAGCTGAAATGAAGGCTTAAGGATGAAGACACCACTAATACTCGATAATAAATTACATGGTGTGCTGAATCTTCATTTACCTAATTCAGGGTACTTACAGTTTGGGTGCACTTTTCTAGTATATGAGCATATATACTCATATGCACATATGCACATAAATGCATATATACATATATATTGAACAGAAAGCTAGATTCACTTATGCATCATTTATAGGTACATTTGAATAACTATTTTGGCATTCTGGAGAAAAATATCCTTTTATCCCTCTGTAGGATAACATAGCCTCAGTAGTTTAGGTTTATTGGGTTACTCCCATTACAGTGCTCCTATTCCTCTTTATTTATTTGTAGCTTCTTTCTTAGTGTTCTGTTGACTTATAAATAATGTTTTTCTCTTCTCCTTGAGTCCTTTGCATAGTTTATTCAGAGCAATGTCCTTTTTGTATGGACACAGGAAGACTTAGCAAATGCTATGCTTTTGTAACCTGGGATTTGTTTGACTCTAAATGATATTTTCCTCCTGGGCATCTGTTCTCTCGACCTAAGCCTCAGCTGCCCTTACTTCCTAGCACCCCCAAAAGCAGGGTCCCAAAGATGGACGAGACGGACCCAGGGCAAGCGGTGAGTTGTGTGCTAACCTGGCATCGAGGTGGGCCTGGCCAAAGTGCCTAATGCTTAACTATAAGTTAAGAGCTTGATCATGGGCAAATGTTGTCATGATCCAAACAGTGCTAACTAGATTTGGACCCTGCTAGGGTTAGGAGTGATTAATCTGGCCTGAGTGCTGTGGTCTGAGCCTGTGGAAAGATGTTGTCAGGAGAGCTGCCTTGCAAGCCTCAATGTATCTCTTGCTATGTCCATGCAAAAATAACTAGTATTAAGATGTTAATGAGTGTTTGGAATGGGGAGAGGAGAAAAACCCTTAAGAGACATTTTGCCTACTGGCAGTCAGGAAGGGCTTTGGAAAGCCCCTAAGTTATGTTCCCTTTAAACCTGACAGCCCTTAGGAAGGGCTTTATTATGTTGATTTTGCTACCTGGCGGTGTGTAACCTAGGGGCAAGGGCGAGAGAGGAAAAAGGGAGAGAGATTGAGAGAGGTGGCAGTTGATCCAGAGAGAGGACAGAGCTGTGAGTGTGGGAGATGAGAAAGATGGAAGATTGAATAAACGGTAACTAATCAGCAACCAGCTTGGTCCTCATTCTTCCTTCGCCTGTCCTTGACCACCAGCCGTCCTGATCCAGTCCACACACTGCAGTTCCAGCGAATTCGGGTGGTGAGACAGAGCTGCCCGGAGAGCCTGAGAGTGCACACGCCCGTCAGCATGCTTTAGTTTATTACATCCCCCCATCTGGGCACACCCAGCAGTGCTTAGGCTTACTCCTCTCTCTATATTCAGATCACTTCTGTCAGGACTAGAGGATATGTATGTGGTGTCTGGGATAGAACCTTGATGGGTATCATTCAATTCAAGTGCCCTACTCTCTGTACTATCTATCTAACCCTGAAAAAAAAAATGTTGAATAAAGTGAAATTTTTCTTTTCTTCAAACATGAGGCACTGGGTTATGCAAAAAGCAAGAATTTTGAAATCAAGTAGACTAGTGTCAACTTGATCTTACCTCTGAGTGATCTTAGTCACGATGATAATTTATTTTGGAATTTGGTGGTAGTTTCTTGGGCAGGGCGTTGCAATTAGTAGGCTATTTTTTAAAGTGACATTGATATTGTTATGCTAAATTAGAGTAAAACATTGACGTCAACTAACTGGTGCTGCTTTTATATGTCTTATAAATATCATAATTTTACATGACTTTGTTTATAAAGATATCCATATTGGGTGCCAAGTGAGGAATCAATTCTTTGCAGAAAATCCAGCTGTGTTCTGAACATGATGATACAAAAGTGAACCATAATCACCTTCTGAAGTGCAGGGCAATGTATATCTGAGTTTTGGAAAAAAAAGGTGAATGCTGATATAAGACCTTTTCCATATATGTACAGCGATAACTAGTTGGAATAGTAGTAATATACACTTCAAGTGTCCACAAGGAAGGTAGAAAATGGCCCTAGTTTCATTATCAATCAATAAATATTTCAAATCATATTATGTTCTAAAAATATAAAATGTGTTTATTCTAAATGATCTAAGCAGATGAATAGAGAAGGACCCCCAATGCAATGGAATTGCTTAGAAGTAATAAAACCACTAGCCATAAGGCTTTCAAGACTCACCCTGTGAGTTAAGAAACTAAGGCCTGATAAGACTTCATCTGGCATCAACAGACTCAGAGAAGGCTGGACATGCCCCTCTAAGTCCCCCACCCTTTCTAAGAGAAGAGCCAGCAGGAACAAAGACCAAGAGAAGGAATTTCAAAGATTATCAAACACTCCTAAATCTACCCCCTTGGCAACCTCCCTAGCAACAGGGACTCTTACCTACTAAAAAGCCAGAAAGGGAATCCTGCTGACTTCATAAGTGTTTCTCTTACACAGCAGGAAACATACATGTATATATGTACTAGTATTATGATAGAACACGCAGAATGTTGGATTTTAAAATCAAACAGGAATTGAGTGCTTTCTTTGGACAAAAGCTTGGCACTGACAGATTTGATTGAATATGTACCAAAAATGCTCTTATTTGTTCTATGCTTTGCATTAGGACTGAGTGCTATACAGGATCAGTTTGTGAAAAAGGACTCAGATCTGTATTTGTTTTCTGTATTGCCCTGAGTAATTCAAATGAGACCTAAATTTGCATTTTCTGACAAAATAGAGAACAAGTTTGGTAACATTTCTTACCAGACATTAAAAATAACATGGAGTTTAACAGAATATAGTCCTACTATAAAGCCATTTGTTATTCTTATCTGAGAGGACTTCAGAGTTTTTTCAAGTATTCTTCCACTTTTGAATTGTAATACATAGAAGTGAGTTTGTATACCTAATGTTATTTTCAACAGTTTAAATGCTGAGGAAAAAATATGAGTTAGCTATTAATAATTTTCTTTATTCAAAACCTTCTGTATTCAAAATTGTCTTCTGTAGAACGTTTTGAAATGATAGATTCCGAATTCTTAAACACGGAAAGAAATAATCAAGACAACCAATATCCCAGCTCTTGTAAATTTGCCTATACGTACATGAATTTGATGAGATAATTTCTAAAATTACTATTTGCAATTTGAGATTAAAATAAACATTGGTTACTAAAATGTTACTAGATGAGGCATTTTAGTTGATGAAACTATTTATAACATTTTATTATTATTAAAGGTTTTCAGAGTATATTTTTTCTGTGAACAGGATGGTTATGAAAAATAAAAAAAATTGCATGTAAGATTAAATTAAATGTATAGGTTTTATTTATATCTTGGAATATAGGACAAATATAAAATGAGATTAGATTGGACTATTAGATAATACCTTTTACTACTTGAATTTTGGAATGAAGCATGTGATGCCTACACTAGAGATGGACTAGAAATGTCACTGGGGAATTAATCTGATGTATTTAGTTAGATCCAGTTCTTCATATATGTATAATTCAATAACTCTAAAGGTAACTTTTCAGCAACAGCTGATTTCTTTTTGTTGATTCCAGTAGCTGAAACCTGAATTAGAATTCATCTTTTCATTTAAATGCAGATTCACTCTTTCCACCTGAGGGGGAAAAGAAGTCATTTCTTTTGACTGAAATACTAATATATAAGGAAGTTTCATTTACATGAATATTCCTTTCCAGACACAAGGTCTTCTGTTGTGAAATATAGAATATTTATTGCAATAATTTTATAACCTCCTTGTATTTATTTCATCATTTTATGCTACAATTTTACGTGCTAAATAATGGGGATAAATACAAATTAAATTTTCAGTGGGCATTGAAAAGGTTCATAGGGATGTTAAAATAGAAATACTGAATTAAACAGTGCCTAGTGACCAAATAAAAATTGAAATAGAGGATGCTGAAAAACCAGGTGCATTAATATACTGACAGAGATATTATATGTAGAGCATTTTATGCCTTTTTCTTTCATTTCTTTTTTTATTCTTAAAAAATTGAATTCTGGTAAGAGTATTTTAAAATATAGAGCCTTGAGTTATATATTCCAGCTCATCTAATGTATACCTGAATAGCTGCTGCACTTACATCCAGTATGGAGATTTTATAACACAGAGAAAATCAGAAGATAAAAATAGAAAAATAGTGATATTAGTATCATACTATATCATTTTTATTATAATGAATAATACTTAAAGATATAACTCCATTTTAATTAGAATTATATGATAATTCTTGCTAGTTAAAATGCTAGGAGTCTCTAAGTATAACATCACCACATAAATAATAACCATACATATAAATAATAACCATACCATTTCTAAGATAAGATATACATATAAATAAAATTTAAAATTAAAATTCAGTACTCATAGATGATACTTTTATTGGGCTTAACTCCCAATAATGTTTTGTTAACCAAGTGATACCAGGAGCATAGCACAGGACTTACTCAAGTATGAATACATATGATGTGCTCTAATATGTGAGTTATCCCCTAGTCACTACATCAGATAGGTGATTAAGAAGTACAAATTAATTTTGGTAATGTATCTCCTCCACAGAAAATATTCCATCTGGAGAAATGTTATTTATAGCAAATAGTACAGTTTGTCATTACCAAGATTTGAAAAGTTAGTGCATTCATTAAACAAAAACCCCTTTGAATATATCTCACATGCTAGGGATTTTTGAGGTAAAACAATCTTTGAGGCATTTGGAGATAAAACAGTCTTTGCAAATGCAATATGTAACCTAGATAAAAAGCAAGTTTTCAGAAGGGTGTATTTCATAAGATTTAATTTAAAACATGTAAATTTGAAGCATTATAATGTTATACTTTTCTAACCCCTGCCTCATCAGTTGTGTGTCTATGTGTGTGATTTCTCCAGTAGTACTTAAGTCCAGAGTTATGCTCATTGAACATGAACCCATATTATATTCATGGTGATTTTTACACCAATGATCTAAAAATATAGTAGGAGGAACATTTATATATGAATTAATAATATCCCAATTTGTTGCTGGAATCCATATCTCTTAATCAGATTTTGCTGATATTTAAGTAACTACCAACTTGAAATTCTTGCAGTTGCAAGTACTCTATATACCTTACAAATGTTCCCACATCACAATTCCACTTCCCCGTGTTTTATCACACTCTATTCCCTGATTTAATATTCCTGTGCACCTATGTTCTCACAATGATACTGTACTGCACTGTTTAATTCTTGCTTCCCAGAGTAAGTCCCAGTGATGGGGGAGCCTGATCTAATATGAGAACTTAAGTAATCTTCGTGATGTAAATGAATAACTCATCCAACTTCAGGGAAGTGAAGTGGCACACACATGCGTTGGCACCCTGCCAGTGGGTGGGGTAAGAGCAAAGCCACTGAGAACTGTGCTGACTGGTCATTGCTCTGAAGCAGGTTCCTCTCCACTGGCAGTACATGGTCACAAGAGTGTGGGGACCTAGTGATCTTTCAAATATAATCCACCCCACACCAGTATTGCCTGCACAGACTAAAAGGCACTGACTTAAAAGATCTGGTGAGGGAACAAGTTGACATTTAATGACCCAAAAAAGAGAGATGGGGGATGAGAGAAGGAAGGAGGGAGAGAGAGAGAAAATAAGAGAGGAGGATAGGGGGAGGGAGAGAGAGAAAGATAGAGACAGAGACAGAGACAGAGAGAATAAAATAGGTAGTATGACTTGGGGAATTTCACTTATTTTATCCTCAACCATTTGAATTTCCCAGGACCCACTGGTCGATTTTGAGCATTTGTAATGGAAAAGTTACATAACACAGGATTCGGCTCTTTTCTGCCTGTGCAGTGTTTACCAGGAACTCCTGAAAAGAAATATTTAATTTCCAAACAATTGCAAGGCGTAGTGGCCAGGTATCAGGTTGAGAGTGTTACACGGACATGAGTCAGGAAATGGGCTTTATTTCTCTCTAGCCAGTGTACTTCATGTCTCCACAAAGTTGTTATTTACAAGTATGCTCTACATTCAGGGCAGAGCCTGGCAAGCTATATGCCAATAGCTGTGGAGTATTTGATATGCCAAAAACAGTAATAACAGGTCTCACAATGGAAACGTTACTGGTGCCCCCTCGAGCAAATCAATGAACAACGGGATGACAGTGCAGTGCTACAGTGCTACAGTGTAAAAATTTAGAAATCTACATGCTATTTATATACTTGTTAATTACTGAATTGTTTGGGGACTTTAGGACACAGGGGTGCTTAGAACTTATTCCTGGCTGTGTGCTTAGAGAATCGGATGCTGGGGCAAGCTGTGTGCAAGGCAAGCACCTCAACCCCTGTACTATCTCTTCAACCCTAGTAGTCCCCAACTAAACTTACATTATAAACTAAACACTAGAAATATTTCTAAGAACATAAAAGAGTTAAATGTCAGACATACTTCATGCAACCGAAGGCTCCAGTCTTATTCTCTAAGCCATTGTTTTCATCTCTTCATGTCCCTATAAGCTCACATCAATCCTTCAATACATTTATTGTACCCCACCTTTTCTACCCTTTGGATATCTACATTTTTTCTCACTATATAAAATTCCCATTCATCATTTGCCTCACTTCTTCACTTAGCTGACATACTTAGATAAAAATTTCCTTGTATAGGAACTTTATGTTGGATCCATTTTCCATGTATTAAGATTGCCTGATTTTGGAAATGTACTATGTTCACCAGGCTATACTGAATATTCTTGTATTTAATCAGAGTTTATTGCTTGTCCGCAATTAACAGTTTGTTGTTTTGTTCTGGAACACATCTGGTCATGCTCAGGATTACTTCTGGCTCTGTACTCACAAATCACTTTTAGTTGTGCTGGGGGACCATATGGGATGTGAGGGTTAGAACCAGGGTAGGCAAGCAAGGCAAGAACTTTACCAACTGTACTATGTTTCCAGCCTCTATTTGTCTGCAATTAAAAGAAACTTGGGTGTATCTATAGAAGTGGCCCGGTGGATCAGTAGCATGTGCCTGGATGCACAGACTGAGCTAAATATCCAACACTGAGCTGCCCAGAACTGCAGGGGCTGAGCAGAGCTGCATCAAATGGACTCTAACATTGAATAGTTGGCCAAATTGACCAAATATTCCTGGGAATTGGACCTAGGACCCTGAGCACAAACTGGGAGTCATCCCTGACCTCTTCCCCCAATAAGGAAGAAATAATAAAAGAAGAGAAAGAGAATTGTTTTGAAAATCTTAAAGTATACTTAATAATTAAATTTCTTTGACATTTCCTTCTTTTATTTAATAAAGTATAAATTTCCTTATGAATGAAACTGCATTTATTATTTTTCTAACTTGTGTGATTGCAATTTTGGGTGGTAGCTGATAGTAAAAAAAATCTCATCAAAGAGCAAAATATTACATTCAATATCCATCCAAGCATTCAATATTCAAACTACTTCTATTTCTTTTTGAACTTTTGCATTTTTTTATTGGGAACTTTTGCTTTTTTTTCATATTCTAAAGATTCTATAATTCCACCTTTTTAAAAATAACATACAAAATATACAAAAATAAAACTTAGGTGATTCACTCATGGACACTGACCACGGAAATATTTTTTTTCATTGATAACTTCTTTTTTTTTAATTTATTTATTTTTAATTAGTGAATCACCATGAGGGTACAGTTACAGATTTATACATTTTTTGTGCTCATGTTTCCCTCATACAAAGTTCCAGAGCCCATCCCTTCACCAGTGCCCGTTCTCCACCACCGGTAAACCCAGAATCCCTCCTACCTTCCCTAATACCATCTCCCCCCACCCCACCCTGCCACTGTGGCAGGGTATTCCCTTTTGTTCTCTCTCTCTAATTAGGTGTTGTGGTTCGCAATAGAGGTATTGAGTGGCCACTGTGTTCAGACTCTAGTCTACATTCAGCCCGCATCACCCTTCCCCCGCTTGGCCTCCAACCACATTATACTTGGTGATCCCTTCTCTCAGTTGCCCTCTCCCCAGTATGTGAGGCCAGCCTCCAAACCATGGAGTCAACCTCCTGGTACTTATTTCTACTATTCTTCTATTCTTGGGTGTCTAAACCATACAGGATACTTTTATTCAGTATAAATGTTGTACTCATTAAATATTTTAAAATATTTTTGGATTCTTAAGTAGAGAGAGAGTAAAGTAGAAATCACCTGCCACACAGGAAGGGGGAGGGGTGGGTTGGTGGGTATACAGGGGTTCTTGGTGGTGGAAAATGTGCACTGGTGAAGGGATGGGTGTTTGATCATTGTATGACCGAGACTTAAACCCGAAGGCTTTGTAATTGTTCTCATGGTGATTCAATAAATTAAAAAATAATAATAATAAATAAAATAATTTTGATTTTTAGTAGAAAGTAAGAGTATCCTAGCATAATAAGACATGAATAATTTTAGTTCGAGTACAACAAATGTAATAGAGTGATGTTATGAACCAAAAGCTCTACTAGGCCAATTTTATTAAAAAATACACAGAAAAATGTGTTAAATATTGATTTGGACTTTCATTTTTTGATCCCTTATTTTATATAAGGAAAAATGTTATAGGGAAACATTAGAAAAAAATTGAGGAGAATCCTCTGGTTAGTACTCAATAAGAACTCAGAGTCTCAATTCCTAGATTTTTAAAACTTTAATAAAGTATTTGGATTTCTGAGATTAGATCTAGACTTTTCTACAGAGTTTGACTGAAAATAATCATCTGAGTATTCTGAGTAAGTTCTTAAAATAGCAAACACCAATATCAATTATAAGTCCATTAAAACAAAGCTTTTCATAATTGACTTCAATAGCAATTGATCTTCAAATGTCACAAGATGCCATGGGGCTCCTAGAATTGATGATGGATAGCAATTTCAGCAAAATTAGGCACAGATATCACAAAGCAGAAACAGCATCTGTTACATGATAAGGAGTTATTGGCATGTGAAAATAGCTTGAAAAACAATATTTTTGAACTAGTCATAAAAATATGCTTTCCTTTCTCCAATAATATTCACACAGAAAGGAATAAAGCTATCAAAAATAGTCAAGAAATAGAAGAAAATTAAAAATAGCACATAATCAGGGATGGAGCAATAGTACAGTGGGTAGGGTGTTTGCCTTGCACGTGGCCGACCCAGGTCCGATTCCTAGTATCCCATATGGTCCCCCAAGCACTGCCAGGAGTGATTCCTGAGTGCAAAGCTAGGAGTAACCTCTGAGCATTCCCAGGTGTCACCCCCATTCCCCCCAAAAGCACATAATCAAGAAATATCATATAATGATAAATAGCATTTACTCATGAACTATTAAAGTGGCCCAGTTGTGTGCCTTGCATTAATAGTCTTTGCCTCTAAATGATATATAAATTAGAAACAAACAAGGACAAATCAACTAACTTTCAATATAGCAAGGCCAATTTATTCCCTGTTGAAGATACTAGACTAAAGGTCAGTATAAATGGTGATGCATGTCAGCTTTCTGCTTTGTGTTCAATGTTTTCATCTATAAAGCATGTTCATTTTCTATATAAGAATTCTTGGTGATACTCCACACATTCAAAACACAGTCCTCATGTCATAGGTAACAATGCAAATTTATCCCTTTATTTCTCTACTTTGATTATTTCTTGCATTTTTACTACTGTTCTTTAGTTGGAGGCTGTCTTTTATATTTTTCTTAGAACTTCCTTTCTTATATTTCAAGAATATAATACTAGTTATTTTTCTCCCAGTCTTCCAGAAATGTTCAATTATTTTTCCCCCTTCAAGAAGTTTATAAACATTAACATTAAAATTTGAATAGCAGAGAACTTCTTATGCTTGGGGCTCACCCAATTTGATGCACTAACCAAATCTTCTTCCTCCTTATTTTATTTCCATAACCTTTTCTCCCACTTTTCTCATTCACTGAGAAACTTAATTTACAAATTATAGTTTTTCCTGAGTATATGCTTTTGTCTTCATTCTTATGACTTTAATGCTTTTTTAAAAAAAATGTAATCACTGTGTGATACACAGTGACAAAGTTGTTCATGATTGGGTTTCAGTCATACAATGTTTCCTCACCTGTTCCTTCACCAATGGACATTCCCCACTACCAATTTCCCCAGTTTCCCTCCGTCTCCCCTCCCTTCAGCCTACCTCTATGGCAGACACTTTTATGCTCTCTTTCTCTCTCTTTCTCTCTCTCTCCTTTTGGGTATTATGATTTTCAATAAAGGTACTGAAAGATTATGTTTATCCTTTTTCACCTACTTTCAGCACTCAGTTCTTGTCTAGAGTAATTTCCAACTACTATGTCACAGTGGTCCCTTCTCTATCCTCGCTGACTTCACCCACTGTCACTTGTGGCAAACTTCCAAACATGGACCATACCTACTGACCCTTTTTTCTATTGTCCTTGGGTATTAGTCTCATAGTATTTTTTTAATACCACAGATGCTTCTTATTGTGTTAGACATAAACTGTTCTTACAGGTATTACGTTTTGTCTCATTATGTATTTACATTTCCATGACATTCAGTAATGGAAAGTTTTATGCGCCTATGTGTCACCTGTATGTCTTCACATGCAGGTATCCACTCATGTCCACAAAATGAAGTATCTTCAAATTAATTCACTTCTTGGGAGCTAATAAATTATATAACTTTTATACTTATCCTGCCTTGCACACGGCTGACCTGGGTTCTATTCCTCCGTCCCTCTCGGAGCCCTGCAAGCTACTGAGACTATCCCGCCTGCACGGCAGAGCCTGGCAAACTATCTGTGGTGTATTCGACATGCCAAAAACAGTAACAACAAGTCTCACAACGGAGATGTTACTGGTGCCCACTCGAGCAAATCAATGAACAACGGGATGACAGCGCTATGACAGTGCTACAATACCGCAGATGAATCCAATCACTCTGTCTCTCCCTCTCCCTCTGACTCATTTCACTCAGCATGATACTCTCCATGTTCATTCATTTATACACAAGTTTCATGATTTCATTCTTCCTGTCAGCTGCATAGTGTTTCATTGTGTAGACATACCATAGTTTTTTTTATCCAGTCATCTGTTCTTAGGCATTCAGCTTGTTTCCAGATTCTGGCTATTGTAAATAATGCTGCAATGAACATGGAAGTGCAGATATGATTTCTGAAATGTGTTTTTGGGCTTATACCATGTTTATTACTTTACATGCAAGTTACATTTATTTTTCTTCACTTTTTCCTATATGTTCAGATTTTATTGCAGGAACTCTACTACTTTTGAGTTGTTTATTTCAAATATTGGTTTGCATTTACCTTGCTAATACATCTACCATGTCTGTCTCTTGATTTACTGCAAATAGAAGAAACTTAGTATTTCTGCCCTATGACTCACTCATTTGGAATATTCCAAATCTCAGATTTCCCATGAACGTAGAAACTCTCTCATTACAGAAAAAAGTCACTTTAAATTCAACAACATCATTGTGAAATATGTTGGTGTTATTTAATTTTATGATCTTTTATCCAACAAATAATGTACAAGTAACATTTTAGGTACCAGTGATTATTCTATACACTGGAATTATGAGTGAAAAACCCAGATTTTTGTTGTATGTAACTCATTTTACATAACAATCCATAAATAAAGGCAGAATAAAACTGCATAAAATATTTTTAAAATGAAAGGCTACTTCTTCACTAAGTGTTTACTATCTGTAATACCTACTATCTATCAGACAAATTCTGTCATGATCCAAGAACTATTAACTAGATTCAGACTCTGCGAGGGTTAAGAATGATTAATCCTGCCTGAGCACTGTAGTCTGAGTCTGTAGCAAGATGTCCCCAAGAGAGCCACCCTACAAGCTCAATGTATCTCTTACTGTATCCATACAAAATAACTAATATTAAGAAGTAGAATTAATTTAGGGAGGAGGAACTCCAAATCAATGATAGTGAATTTTTTGTTGAAATATTGAATAAAATCAAAGTAAAGTGAAAGTAAATTGAAATTTACCAGTTACACATGCGGGGTGGGGGGCTGGGGAGGTGGGGGGAAAGGGGGAAGTAAACCGTGATTCTTGGTGGTGGAATATGTGCACTGGTGAAGGGATGGGTGTTTGAGCATTGTATAACTGAGACTTAAACCTGAAACTTTTGTAACTTTCCACAAGGTGATTCAATAAAAAAATAAAATTAAAAAAAAAGAAGCAGAATTAAGATGTTAATTAAATTATTGGACCAAGGAGAGGAGAAACACTCCTAGGTGGTATTTCTGCCCTTGAGCCTGATAGGTGGTCCTGGAGGGCCTTAGATATGTTGATTCTGCTATCCCCAATGCAGAGAGTTGGTGAGAGAGGGGAGAGAGACCAGGGCAGCAAGATGGAGTGTGGAGAGACTAGCAAGGGGGACAGAGGGAGAAGAATGTAGGGGAAGAATGCAGGAGCAGGTGTGTGGGGAGATGAGACACGTGGCTGAGATGGAGCTTGAAGAGATGAGTGAGAGAGACAGGAGGAGAGGAATGAGGGGCAGTGTGAGACTAGAATGAGGAGCTTAGAGAGACTGGAATAGGCACGTGGGGAGAATGGAATAAAAGGCAACTGATCATCAACCAGCCTAGTGGCCCTTGTTTCCTCCTTTGTCCGCCCATGGCATGGGCTGTCCTGGGTGGGAGAGCGGCTTGAAACCACTGAACCTTATACAGTTCTACAAGTATCTTTTATATCCTGGATATTAATCCCTTATCAGATGGGTATTGGGTAAATATTCTTTCCCATTCTGTGGGCTCTTTCTGCATTTTGGTCACTGTTTCTTTTGAAGTTCAGAAGCTTCTTAGTTTGATGTAGTCCCATTTGTTTATGTTTGCTTCCACTTTCATGGTAAGTACTGTTTCGTCCTTAAAGATGCTTTTAGCTTCAATGTCATGGAGAGTTCTGCCTACATTTTATTGTATGAACCTTATAGATTCATGTCTGATATTGAGGTCTTTGATCCACTTTGGTCTGACTTTTGTGCCTGGCATTAGACAGAGGTCAGAGTTCTTTTTTTTGCAGGTAGCTATCCAGTTTTCCCAGCACCACTTTTGAAGAGGCTTTCCTTGTTCCACTTTGCATTTCTTGCTCCTTTGTCAAAGATTAAGTGGCCATATATTTGGGGGTCTGTGGCAGGATATTCGACTCTGTTCCATTGGTCTGCAGGTCTGTTTTTATCCCAATACCATGCTGTTTTAATTACTACTACTTTGTAGTAGAGTTTGAAGTTGGGGAAGGTGACACCACCCATCTTTTTCTCCAAGTATTGCTTTAGCTATTTGTGGGGGTTTATTGTTCCATATAAATTTCAGGAGTGTTTTGTCTATTTCTTTGAAAAATGTCATGGGTAACTATCTCATGGTGATTCAATAAAATTTTTTAAAAAATTAAGAAAAAAAGAAACCACTGAACATGAGCAGCAAAAGAGAGAGCTGCAGGGGTTTTCCCTAGCCGCCTGGTGAATGTACACTCAGCCATGGCATTTATTCTCCTTTAGTATATAGGTTGTATTTTCTCTTTTTTGGGACCATCACTGTATCACTGTATTACAGTCATCCCTTTGCTTATTGATTTGCTCGAGGGGCACCAGTAACGTCTCCTTGGTTTTTGAGGCTTGTTTTTACTATTTTTGGCATATTCAATATGCCACGGGTAGCTTGCCAGGCTCTACCATGCAGGCAAAATACTCTCAGTAGCTTGCCAGGATCTCCAAGAGGGACGGAGGAATCGAACCTAGGTCAGCTGCATGCAAGGCAAAAGCCCTATCCGCTGTGCTATCACTCCAGCTCTGCCTAGCAAGCTACCTGTGACATATTCGATATGCCAAAAACAGTAAGAAGTCTCACAATAGAGACATTACTGGTGCCCGCTCGATCAAATTAATGAACAACAAGATGGCAGTGCTGCAGTACTAGTATATAGGTAAGACGGCAAGAAAGAAATTTCTGTCTTCTTTCTCAAGCACCTTCATTCTTCCCTTCTTTAGGGCTAATGTCTCCTATTCAGCATCACATTACAGTATTCTTCAAGTTAAAACAAAAAAAATTCTCTTTCACACAGTCCTTTAAATAAATATTTCCACTTGCATTCCAGCTTACTACACCGTCCACGATACTAATCTAAAAATTACCAACATCTTGTTTTTCTATGTTTTTTATTACAGCAGTGGGTATTCCAGACTTTGTGCACATGGAAAACTCCTGGTTATACTCAAGGAACACCTGAAGTGTTGGCATCTCTTTAGGCTTTTTAAGAGCCTAAAGAGAACAAGGGTTGGCATCTCTTTAGGCTTTTTAAAAGAATTATTAATTAAAGATCCATAATTTACAAAGGTATTGATAGATGAGTCTTAGGCATACAATATTTCAACAACAGTCCCACCACCAAGTGTCAACTTCCCTACACCAGTGTTCCCAAGTTCCCTCCCACTCACCCCTAGACCGCCACCTTGCCGGGCACATTTCAAAATTCTGTGATTTTTGATCTAATATTTTTGGTGGTGTTGAGTCACTACTTTGTGTATCTAACTCTAATACTCTCCCACATCATGGGATTTAAAGGACTTTTCATCACTTCTGCCCTTCTTAGCCTCTCAGCATCATTCTACAGGAGTTCTACATAGCAAAATAACAAGCAGAGTCTCTCTTTATCACTGCCGATGGATAAATGCATTCTTCCCACATCTCTAACTATTGGTTTCTATCTCTCTGTTTCAGTCTCTGTCTATATCTATTGCTATAAATCTGTTCAAGGCAGTGATTTCTGAGATTTTATTTTGTAGAATTAGTTTTCAGTTGGACAAGTCTTTTACTGAAAGGTTAAAAATGCTAATAGCACAATAGAGTAACTGTCTATTTTAATTAAAATATTCTATTGCATAATGAATATATGGAAGTATGTATAGTTTTCTTCTATCTATTAAAATATATGCAATTATACACATTACATAATAACAAGATTGTACCGTGTATACAAGACTGACATAAGTGTGTGTCCTTAATTTAATCACTCAGTGTTTACACAGACATGTCTTAGTTTTCTGAATTCATCTTTCCTATTTCAACTCACTTCAGTTATCAAGTGAGTTTTATACAGCATTCAAATTACAAATGCAATTTACAATGCAATACAATTATAAAAGCCAAGAAAAGTAACAAAATGTGGAAAATAAATGACAAATATTTTAAAAGCAAGAATTTCTACATTCATGACATTTTAAATGACTTATTTTTTTTCAGAATATATAAAATGCAAAGTAAATGATTTCTTTCCACATTTGGTTCTAAATTAAATAAAATTTCAAGGAAATCTCAGTATGTTTGTTTTTTAATGTCCCTTTCTCCATCAACTAATGCCTTTTTTGTAGCCCAAAGCAGGCTTTTAGAAAGTATAGTGTGGTAATTGCTTTATTCTGACAGGAACTCCCATATGCTGAAGATTTGAACATAAATCTTTGATTGGCCTACTCAGATATAAACATGCCCAATGGGTAAAGAAATTCAGATTAATCATTTTATGTATCATTACATATTTGTGAAATTGCTAATGAGATTTTGCAGTTTTTCATCTTAGACTTATCAGAGATCAGAGATTTTGAATGTGTCAACACAGAGACACATTCAAAAGGTGTGGTACTTCACTAAGAGGAGGGTATTTTCTACATTTTTCTGCCAGCGACTCTGGGAAGCAGAGGATTTTTTTTTTGTCAAGTTTCTGTAATATTTTATTTCCTTGAGGCCACTGACAGCCATGCGGCTTGTAGTTTCCTGGGCTTTGCCTGATAGACCACTCAGATCCTGAGGCTTTAGTATCAAGCTAGTGTTTACATCCAAACGGCTTCCTTCATTAACTCCACTTTGATTTTCAATATATTAAATTGGGTGTTGTTCAAAGGAATAAACTGAATTCAAGCATTTATTCAATTGGCTTTGTTTGTACAATTATTAAATTAAGATTGTCACTCTGTACATTTATTTCATCTGCAATGATAATTTCAAAGCTATCAACCTGTGAGCAAAGTCTAAGGTATTGTTAAATTTTGAAGTTAAGTTTAGTTAGTAAAAGTTTTATTTTTCAGTGCTATGACATAGTAGAACCGAACCAAATATTTTAATTTAGATGATCATATTTATGAATTCACTAAATATGTAAATTCTTTCACATGTTTAAGATATCAAAGTGAGATTTAAATAATTATATCTACTCTCATATATAATTAACACAAGTCAATGGCGAAAAAAGTACTATCAGTTTACAGGTTATTGTGTTTCAAATCTATTTCATTGCATGTATAAAGACTATTTGAACAAATTTTTGTTTATAATTAGCAATAAACTCAAGATAGAAGTTTCTACTCTTAAATAGATTTTTACATTCTGAACAATTTCTTATATATTTTAAATACTAAGTTTGTGATTCATTGAGAGACAATCTAAAGATAAATTTATAGACTCAAAAAGTTAAAAGAATGAATTTAACTAAAATGCAAAAGTTCTATATATGATGTATATTAGGACATTTATACTAATAATACTTCGATCGTAAAAAGAAAATGAATTTTATTGTAGAGATATTACAACATGGGAAAACTATTTCAGATGAAAGAGGATGGAATGTAGATAGATTCATCTTACATTATCATTTGATATAGGCAGAGGAATGACCTTTACTGTCTTCCAAAACCTGAAATAAAAATGGCATTCTCTGGATATGTAGGGGGAAATATGGCTTGCATTTACTCTGCCAATTCATCTTCAGTAACCTGTCAGAAATGTTCAGTTCGGAATTATCAATGACTCATATTAATCTTAGTATCAATTTCTTTTCCTTGAGGAGTTTTGCCAGATGAAACAAAAGAAGAGAAGTTTCCTACTTCAATTTGCAACTTGAAACTCTTTTCTCTTTCTTACTTATATATTATGAAATAAAAAATGCAAGAGTTTAGAATTAACTTCAGATTCTACACTATTTCACTTTTATGACATTTTCTGGATATGGAAAAGTAAAATGTAAATAAGTATTTCAGGTAGGACTTGGATAATAGTCAGGGTTCACTTTATGTTGAAAATACCAGTTTTAAAATGTCTACTCCATTCTGTGTCTTCTGAAAAAAAAATAACTTATTAAATTACCATATGCCTCTGATATATTTGATTTTGCACTAAAGATCAAATTTCAATTTTTGCTTCAGAAATTTATACAACATGCCATTTGGAAAAGGCCAATATTTTGGTTCACTTGTCAATGGTAATCAGTGTTTAATGAAGCAAAGTGTAGCTGTGTTTATATTTTTATTGTGGCACTTGATCATTCTTTCATTGGCAGACCTACAGATGGCCTTTTTTAATCCAGAGAATATCTGCCTAAATGCATTCTAATTTTGGTGTACTTGTTCACATATTTTAGAAGGAAAAACTTCTGCTATCTTTACTTTTGACTGTAGCAGCTTTTAAACTGAAATAATTTAAATTAGTTTCCTACTTTTTTAAGGAATCCTTATGCAAACCTGCATCGCATCGTATCTGCTCAAATTTTATTTACTATTCTCTTACTTTATTCTCTTTTTTTGTAACTTAAATTGATTATTCTTCTGTATGAAATTTTGTCACAATTTCTTTATTTCTGCAATGCCTTTGTTGGAAATTTACTCCTTTAAAACAACATATCCCTACCCTGATCTCAATTACCTCTGTGATCAATGAAAGCCTCAAATGTAGAATCATTCAGTTCCACCAATTACACTGATTATGGGACAGTCACTAATACAGTTGTTCAATCTGATAGCCTTCTTTCCCGTTCCTGAGAGTTCTACTTGGGTTTAATCTTTCAAATCTGTCATTTTATCACTGATGTGGTTTTCAAGGAATTCAATATTATTCAACCCTTTTATCTTTTTAAAATTCCAATCTAAGATATATTTATGTATAACTTCTACTCTATGAAGAAAAATATGTAGAGAACACTAAAGTACTAATTATTCCTGCACATGTATACATCTGATCCCATATATCTGTATGGTCATTTGACTAATAGAGTTGCTCTCCATGTTTCATCAGAAGCGAGAACCTCTCCATAGCCCCATTTGTGGATCCTATCTGCTTTTGCACTTAGTAGGTGCTTTCTTCTTTTCTTATATGTGTAACTATTATTTTATAGTCAAATTCTCTGTATCACCCCCAGGAGTCCCCAACTGAGTGACATTTCGTTAATTAGCAAAGCAAACCAAAACCAAACTCAAAAATCTCATCCCATAAATTAATCTGTCATCTTTTACTCATATCTCTTCTCTCCTTTATAGTAAGCTGGAAAGTCTATACCCAACATCTCAATTTCCTTTGCTCCTGTTTATTGTTCCCCTTTCTATCATTTATATTCATGAAGTATATTAACAGGCATTACCAGTGACTCATTCGAAAAAAAAACTTCAGATACCTTTAAAATACTAGAGAGATTTCATAATTCTGGATTATTCAATGTTGTTAATCACAATTTATAATAATTTCATACTCTTTTGTAGGCTAACCCTCCTAGGCAATCTTTTTAAAGTCCTTCATGATTATATTAAGAGTCCTATTTTCTTGTACTTCATATTTTTATCTTACAGATTCACAACTACACTCAGGAATTTAATCAACATCAGTATTCATTGTTAGCATTTCTTCTAGTCTAGACCTGCTACTTTGATTATTATTCAATCTATTTTCCACATGTAACTAGGGAGATGTACCACACTTAATTTTAAAAAAGGAATTTGATATTGTCTTTTTAAATTTTTCTGTTATTTATTTATTATTGTTTGAAATTCTTCAGTGATTTTCCTAGAGATCTTCCCAACCAAAACTCTTTTCATCAACATATTTGAGACATGTTTTTGGTCACTAGTTTTTGCTAGTTTTTTACATTTAGACATACTGTTTTTTTCCTTAGATATTCTTTACTTCTCTCTTTTATTTATGTCTATCTTATTTTTTTGATGTCAGTACAAGTATAAGGAAAAGTGTTCTGATGAGAAAATCTTACACATACACACATATTTGTGTGTGTATGTAAGGTTTTATATATATGGTATATCTCTCCTTCATATTATATATCAAATATATATATTTATATATATGGTATATCTCTCCTTCATATTACTTAACAGAGAAATGCCCTCCCCACTGTACTATTTCTCTAGCCTCTTGTGTTACTTCTTAAGCCATAGTTTACTATTTCATTGTTGTACCAAATTTTGGGGGGAAGCTTTTTCTTTGTTTGCTCCTTTTTGAGGATTTCTATTTTGGGGTCCTATTGCAGATAATCTGAGACTCTGCCTGGGGGTAAGAGACTCTTACCCCCACGCCTTGGTGTCTTCATTGGGGCCCCTCAGAGGGGGCAAGTTGAGTTTCTCTCCCCTCCATGAGCAGAGCCCCAGCAGCGGAAGAGCTCTGGAACCCAGTCACAGCCATGTTCAAGGCCCCTCTCCACACGCTCGGACAAGCCTCATGCATGAAGGAACTGCAGAGGAACCCAGGTGTGTGGGACCCAGGGCTGAAATCACCAATCCTGCTCGGATGGGGACTGGGCCTCTTCCATCCAGATCCCCCATTTTCCAGTAGCGAGGCAGTCACACCCAGAAACTGCCCCTGGCGCCATGTAATCCCATCAACAGCCAGCATCCAGAGACTATAAAACCAAGTTCTGGGAAGCAAATGTTGCCGAGAGACTTCTTATAGCCTAGTTCTCCCTCTTAGAGAACCTGGCAAGCTAGCAAGAGTTTACTGCCCGCATGAGAGAGCCTGGCAAACTCCCCGTGACATATTCATATGCCAAAAACAATAACAATGATGGGTCTCATTCCCCTGACCCTGAAAAAGCATCCATGCAGCATCATTGGGAAGGACGAGTAAAGAGAGGCTTCTAAAATCTCAGGGCTAGGATGAATGGGCCCACTCGAGCAAATTGACAATCAATGGGATGACAGTGATACAGTGATACAGTGATTTTTGTTAGTGAGATTATCTTAATTATCTTTTTCTATCCAAGAGTTAGTTTTGTTAAACTGTTATTTTATTGAAAATAAAGCCCTACTATTTAGAATAGAGCTTAACATATAGTACCCTAAATGTTTGGTGATGAATAAATAAATATATATTGAATTTCTCTTTTAGTCTCTGTTACTTATCAAGAAATAAAACCTTGCCCATGATAAGAGTTTTATAAGTAGTGTTTCATGAGGTATGATGTGCATGCAAATAGATAATCTAGCATTTGAAATAAAACAAAAATAATGTAGCATATATAGTTTAGAATGCCATATTTACAATCAGTATAGTTCTGTTCATGATTATTTTCATATTTTTGTGACATTTGAGTCACCATGGCAATTAAATTTCTCTTGGATTAGAAAATATGTAATACTGTCCTTGACTTCACTTATCAGAAATCTGATTAAAGTTGGCTATAGGAGGTTATATTTAAATTGAAATGTCAATATTTTTCACTTTTCAACTGCCCAAAACTGATAAATGATTTGCATTTTATATTATATTAAACCAAATTTTTATAATGGAAACCTCTCAGTCACATTTCCAGATCATTGCTTTGATGAATATATTTCCTACTACTAGAAGAAAAATGGCTGTAAAAACTCATATATAACCTTTTTCATTTTTCCTGCTTACCCCACATAGAGAGCAGCACACATAAAACAGTAACAAAAATTATTTTATAAGGATGACTCATTTTAACACATTTTAAAGTAATCATTAGTTTGTGACCTTTCATTAATAGAGGAAATGCAGAAATCACAAGCAATAACCACTAATCACTAATTAAAGTCACTGATGGGAGAAATTTGAAAGAAACACTGCTTACATTTGCTTTGGAAGAAAATTCAGAAATAAGTCGGGCTTAGGATAAGGCTACAGATTTTATCAACTCTGGGATACCTACTACTCAAATTGTATGCTCTATATTAATCAACACTTCTAATTAAAATTTGAAAATATAACATTGCCATCCCATTAAAAAATGAATGTCAATTTCACTAATTAAAAAGGAACTTATTATCACAGGATGGGGTTCCAGGAAATCCTAAAAAGATAAATTTGCTAACTTGATTTTATAATAAATATTTTAGTATAAACATCAATGAAACTATATTAAACAATTAAAAAGTTAATGATGAGCCAAAAGCACCTTCCTTCTTTATATAAATACAAAGCGTACTTGATCTCTTGAAGAGTTTTATGTGCCTCCTGTTTTGCTTTAATTCTCTTGGCTGCGGAAACAGCATTCTAAATGCTACTTAGTGCCTTTTGCTTTGTTTAAGTTATTTTATTTCTCTTTCAACACTCAGAACCAAGTCCCATATCTACATTTTACTGCCTTCTCTTTTGCATCCTTTGTTTTCCAGGTTTAGTCATACTAGCTTTAGTTAAAGCTTTGTGTACATTCATACTACCTCTTTCTACACTTACTGTGGCAATGTTACTGCTTCCTAAAGGCTAGCTGTCATCTTTTTCTGATCATTCATACAATTTGTACTCCTTAGAGAACCTTTCTTGTTTTATAACTAATGTTCAGTGGTTTTTGTTTTGTTTTTGTTTTGAGGCCACACCCCATGTTGCCTGGGACTTACTCCTGACTCTACACTCAGGAACTACTCCTAACAGTGCTCAGGGCACCATATGAGATACAGATTATCAAATCTGGATCAGTCTTCTGTAAAGCACACACTCTATCTGCTGTACCATGATCCCTAATTTTCACTGTTTTAGGACATTTTACAAATTCAATCAAAGTGTTATTCTGGTCAAATTCCACCTTCTCTAAGATGCCAGTTTCTTTTAGCATCACAGACCACTTGGCAGTAAACCTTAATTGTAGACTTTGTATCTCTAAACATCATTTACTATCCTGGGTAATTTCATACAGAAATTAAAGAGTAAATATTACTTAGATTTTGTTGGTGTTTCACATACTATATTCTTTTACCAATATGTGGTATTACATGCCAATCTCTTAGCTTGGGGCTAGAATCACATGGTCCCTATCCTTGAGTAATGAATCATCCCTAGACAGAAAAACAGCTAATACTCAACAAATCTTTCCTATCTGATGTTATACAAAAGAAATCTCAATTTTGATTACTGCTTTAAAAAGAAATCTAAGAGCTATAATAATGACATGGTGATGAGAATGACAAATCATTATAATTTATCACCTGATTAATACATGCAGTCTCACTAACTCCATGGACCAAAAATGAAATTCAACTCCTCTTTTTCCATGTATAATATTATTCTTATAATGTCTGGCATATAAAGTGTTTTGTTTATTAAAGACTTTGATGAAGTTCTACTCAACTATTTTGCTTTTTTTTTCCTGTTACAGCAGTATAAAAGTTAAAGGCAGTGATAAAAATATTAAACTGGTTTCTAATTTGGGATCTCCATACATGTTTTGGTTTGGTTCTCTGGATGAGGTAGGTAGAAAACTGGGGAGAAATAAAACTCAAGCAAATCTGTTAATAGCTGTCTTTTTGTGTAAATAGCATATGTATTCCTAGTGAATTTCCAAGACTTCTAATGACAGGTATCTGACCAATCCTAATAGTCTTGTTGGGAAAACTTTTGCTGCATAATGTATTGGAAGCTGCTCTGCCAATGGATAGATAACTGCGAACACCAGTTTTCTATCAGTGTACGTACCCATTAAGGATTTTTCTCTTGGAAATTACAAGCAGTCTTACCATTAAACATTCAAATTAAAGCAAGGCAAGCAGCATCATGGAGCAGTGGTCTTGTTACTTAAGGTAAACCTGATCAGGAAAGCACTGTGGACAGAATTGGTGGGTTCAACAGGATTCCCCATCAATGATAGAAGAGGGAAACATTTCCTTTGTTACAACCCCAAAGCATCTTCTATAAATAATAACTGAATTTAGCATTTATTTTCATCAAATTGATACCTGCAATTTGCTTATTTTAAAGTGGAGTTATTTTCTTTATAATGCAAAAAACATTTTGGTGAAATTTATATCAACCCTCTTTGATCAATTTTACAAATATACAAGTGAATATTTGCTTAAAAATATGGAAGTCATAATCATGTAAAGTACCAGTAGCTTGCCAGTAAATAATTAAATAAAATGTTGGGAATTTTCCTTCTGTTAGCTTATTTATGAGTGACAGGAACAAATTATTTCTCATCTTTCAAAGACAGAAGAAAATAATAAGGTGTGCTATGATGATACATAGACAAAGATAATTAAAAATGTTGATATATCTTGAAATGAGGGATGCTGAGCCATATTTTTAGAAAATAAGGCATTTTCAAAGAATTTGTGATTCAATGCCATTTAAGGAAGCACTCATCATAGAATAACAACCTTACCCTCATGCCTTTAAAGGAAAGTTTGACAATTTTATTAACATGGGCAGTACTGAAACCTGTGTTTGATGAACATTCTAATAAGAATGCCCCCTACACTAGCAAAAATGCACAAAATTAACAAGGAAGAAGAAGAAGATGAAAAGAGACAGTTTTGATCATAACACAGCAACATTTTGCAAGTGTCTGGCAGAGATAATTATGTGCCCTAAAACATTGCACTACATATAATTAGGCCCAGGGAAAGAAAGAGTCTATCTGCAGTTTGCAACTGGAAATGGCACTGAAATACAACTATGCTTAAAAAGCAACATCTTGATTTTGTGAATCTTGTCATTTAAATTATCATATGAATAGTTTACTTTATGGTAACTGAGATTTTCCTCCTAAGAATTATGAATTCCAAATATCTTACAAACTAATTTAAAAGTTAAGTATTCTTGCAAGCCCTCTTTGAATTCCAATAGCTTCTCTAATCTACCTTGTTTCTTTGCATTCTTTATATTGATTATCATATTGTGTTTAAGTCATTGTTTACTTGCTTTCCTCAATGAGATTATAATCTCCTAAATTCAGTCCCAAGGTACTAAACTCATGGCCTATTTAAAATTATTGTCCAGCGGCAGTAGTGATAGAACTCATGGCCTAGCAGAGAGGGCATTTTCCTGGCACTATGGCATACTTATAGCATCCATATGGTTCTCAGGACCCCAGCAGTAGTAATTGGTGAGCACAGAGCCAGGAGTAAATCCTGAGCACCACTGGGTGTGACTCAAATCTCCAAAACAAACAAATAACCCAAGTGTATCAATAAATATATTTTTGATTGATACTTAAGGTATACAAGTGTAAATATTCTTTATGCAAACCAGAATTGAAGTTAAAGTCATCTTTGAAATATTTTTTAAAATAATACATACATTTTGTGGCCTATAACATAGTTGGGGCAGAAATATTGATTGAAAAACTTTGATCGCCATGTTTTCACAGGGTATAAAAGAACAAAAGAAAAAACCATTCACATATACTGGGTTATACAGACACATAAGTATATTAGTATGTTTTATGTGCACATATATATTCATACATTTGAATGAAATTTCAATATTTACAATATTTATATGTTTATTCATTGGCATCTCTGCCACATTAGAAACTTTTATTCTTAAGAGGAATCTGATATAATTAATCTATTAAATATAGATGTCCAAAATGAATAAAATATATAGGATACAATGTCTTTCTTTTACCATAGTGATTCTCTCTACTGGAAAATAGCACATTCCATTTATGTGAATGAATTTATTCACATTTATAAATTCTTGAATTTATATTCTTTTCTTTGCCCTCTTTAAATGTATGCACTTCCCACAAATATGAAAGAATGAAAAATATTAAACTATTTTATTTTATTCTATTTATTTATTTATTTTTATTATATTATGGGCTGGAACGATAGCACAGCGGTTGGGCGTTTGCCTTTCATGCGGCCAACCCCAGTTCGATTCCTCCTCCCCTCTAGGAGAGACCGGCAAGCTACCGAGAGTATTGAGCCCAGGCTGCAGAGGCTGGCAAGCTACCCGTGCATATTGGATATGCCAAAAACAGTAACAATAAGTCTCTCAAAGAGAGACATTACAGGTGCCCACTGAAACAAATCGATGAGCAAAGGGATGACAGTAACAGTGATTATATTATACTGAATCACCATGAGAAAAAAACAACAACAAAGCTTTCAGGTTTAAGTCTCAGTCATACAATGATTGAACCCTCATCCCTTCACCAGTGCACATGTTCTCCCACCAAGAACCCCGATATACCTCCCTCCCATTCAGCCCCCAACTAAGTAGCTGATAATCTTCATTTTATTCTCTATACTTTGAATACGTTCAATATTTCAATAGAGAACTCACTATTATTGTTTGGAATTTTCCCCCAACAATCAGGATTGCTGAAAAGGCATCATGTAATAATTTCTCTTCATTGCTGAGAATGAATATTCTATGAGCTCGCGCGACTGCTGTTTGGATTTCTGATATTTTAGTTCAGTTCACAGTTTAGATGCATGTCTGTAAGAAGCCGCTTTGGGTGCCAAAATGGGCCAGAAGACCTCTTGGATCATAGTCTGTATGAGCAGAGGATCTGTTTTGAGAGCAGCAACTCCGGATCTTATCTGGGCCGAGGGCATGCCAGTACTGCGGACATCCTATAATGGCCTATGAGCCACAGCATTGCAAAGTTCCTACCTCTGGGTGGAAGTCTTATGGGGTGGCTCTCACCACGTGGATAATGCTGCCGCCGCCATTTTATGTGCAGAAAAACGGGGTGGAAATGGAAAATCCCTCTCTGGGCGGCACATAGTTGTAGTACAGCTCACAGTCTAGTGCATGTCTGTAAGAAGCCGCTCTGGGTGCCAAAATGGGTTAGAAGACCTCTTGGATCATAGTCTGTATGAGCAGAGGGTGTGAACTATTTTATTTTAAACTAAATAAAGTTTGAAGCCATAAGAGACATACATTTTAAGATACAGACTATTGATCAAATGTAAGCAACATTTAAAGTCATTTTTGGCATTATTAGATTTTAATTTCTGGCTTTTATTCTGTTGGAGAGAACTTCTATAAATATGGGAATATTTAAACATTATTGCCAAAAACTTAAATCAACTTTACCACAAGGTAAAATTCCTTGTTTTGTCAAGTTTCACTGTATCACTGTCACTGTCATCCCATTGCTCATCGATTTGCTTGAACAGGCACCAGAAACGTCTCTATTGTGAGACTTGTTACTATCTTTGGCATATTGAATATGCCACCGGTATCTTGCCAGGCTCTGCCATGCAGGTAAGATACTCTCTGTAGTTTGCCAGGCTCTCCGAGAGGGGTGGAGAAATTGAACCTGGGTTGACCGCATGCAAGGCAAACACCCTGCCAGCTACGCTATCGCTCCAGCCCATGTCAAATTTATGAATCCATTAATACCATATTAAATTTTGACATACTCTGTATGTATAGGTTTCTGATAAAATAAAAATTTGGTAATTGTACATGATCTTGTATTTATAAGATAGATTCGTATGTGACACAGCATTTATAAGTATAAAACTTATAATGCTGCGATTACAAAAAGAGATTGTTAATCTTTTCCATTAAATTTATTTCCTTTGAATTCCCATTTCAGTTCTATTTATAAATGAACCTTGAATAATATTTACTTTTGCTGTTTGTTGACGTAGCATATGACTTAATTTATTTTTACAATAAATTTCATAAAGTGTAATAAAGATTTTATGGCAGAATTAAAAGAGCCAATTGCACTAATAATAAAAATATATAATTATGCCATTATAAACATGATTTCTGTATTTATTTTAGAAATTATTGAGGTAAAGTATTAATATTTTATATGAATAAAGTATATTCGCTTTAAAATGAGCTTACAGTACTTAGGATTTCAAAATATTAGTACATCTAATCTAGTTCAACAATTTATGAGCACATAAATTACTCTATGAGTTACATAGCACAATTATTCTTTAATTGAGGCACTCTTCCTTTATGATATCTTTGTTAGTAGAAAATCAATACAAAGAATGTTTTAGATTTAAATTAGAGGTAGTAGGCAAAAAAGGTATTTAGCAAGATCATTTTAAAAATGTATTTTACAATGCATCAAAAAAGCAATTTTTAATTGACAGTTTTCTTACCTAGACTTACTCTAAGTCAAGAGATTGTCCTCTGAAGACAGTCAGCTGGGTAAATGTCAGGAGCTCAAAAAGTAAATTATAGTGCAAACATCATTGATATTTCTATGAAATGGAAGAAAAGCATATTTATTTTTAAAATATAGAATTTTATTTAAAACAAGTAAAAACCTGTTGTGACCTTTACAAGATTCCAAACAGTGACGAATTTGGTCATTACAAATAACCTTTTCCAGAAAGAGTTTATTATTTGGGACTTTCATTTGGTAATATATGTGAATTAATTTTCTTTCTACAAAATAGTTCATGATATTAAACATTTATGAGATAGTTTATCCTTAATATTGAAATTTTAAACACAACTTACAGGGGTTAAAAGTAAGGAAGTTTCGGGGCTGGAGCAATAGCACAGAGGGTAGGGCATTTGCCTTGCTCACTGCCGATCTGGGTTCGATCCCCAGCATTCCATATGGTCCCCTGAGCACCGCCAAGACTAACTCCTAGATGCAAAGCCAGGAGTAACTCCTGTGCATCACCAAGTGTGACCCTAAAAGAAAAAAAAAAAGAAAGAAAGTTGCTATGTAATAGTCTATCCTTAACTTCTTTCCGGAAGTCAAACATCTTGTATCTTTCTATGTGTGAGCTTTGTTGGTAATTGTGTCTCTCAATGTCTTGAGATCTATTGACAATCTCATTAGAAGCTTCACTCTAAAACAACTTCCAACATCACTAACGTGTTGCATTCCCTGTGTACACTATTTGTTTGAAATTTGGTCTTTTTTTGCCATAAAAAGAATATAGAGTATGGTGGTATAAGCTCACCCTCCATATTTGTCTTCACTGTTGTTTTTTTTGGGGACCCAGAGGGAGAAAAATTACATGACTAATATATAAAATTAAGTGTAATGTCACTGAAATATGTAAAAGAGTGGACAAATGGTCAAAAGAAAGTGGTCAAAAATAATTTCTAAAAGATCTAAGAAGTTTACACAACACTGTTTCTGAGTGGATGCGTTTCAAATTCTAGTCGGTAATTATTGTTCCATATTCTGCCCTGATACTCTGACAAAAATATCTCTATTAAACTCTGACAAAATGTTCTTGCCTCTGAAAAATACATGTCTAAGATACTGAATACTAAGAGGACCATAGGTCTGTTTCAGGGTTGGCATCTGCATATATATGTAATAAGGGTACTGAGAAGCAAAGGCAAGGGGATCATTCCTTAGGAGAAGGCATACTGAGTTAAGGTGCTTCAAACTATTCGCTCTTCTTCACTGGTTTAAAACTCATCTTAACTTACTGCCCTTCTCCTCACAGGAGCACTGCCCTATCGTCTTCTCCACTGCCATCCAGTTGCTGAATGAATCCGTAGGATACTGGGCATTAAGATTATTTCCAGCTGGATTTTCTTCATAAGATGACTGGGAATGTTGCCCTCTATTATGTTGTGAATAATTAGAGGATGAGGAGTATGAAATTTAAAAAAAATTATTAAAAATCATTCACTAGTGGCCAGAGTGATCGTACAAGGTTTACCTTTCGAGCAGGAAACCCAAGTTGAGTCCCCAGCACTCTGAACTCACCAGGTGTGATCTCTGAATCCAGAACCAGGAGTAAGCCCTGAGTACCACCAGGTGTGCCCCCCCCCAAACAAACAAACAAACAAAAACTAACCAAAATTATGCAATTGTTTATTTAAAAGTATGGAAGATGAGATTTAGGTTCCTTTTCTCCATCAAATTTGAAAGATAACTGCTTTCTCTGGCCACATTAAACTCAAATGGGAGGAATGCATTCTAATTTCTGAGACCATTTTTTTGTTTGTGTCTTCAAAACCTTCACATTATAGATGTATTTAATGCTGATTCTTCCACTAGAATAAAAGTTTTATTGATGCAGAATCACTTGTTTTGTATAATTTCAATTAGATTCCTTTGATGCTAGTAAAATGATTAGCATATAATAGCTACGGAATAATATTTCTTGAATTAATGAACAGTATTTCCTTACACTGTAACAAGATTCACTTTGGAAATATTTGTTCATATACATTTTATTTTACATATTACAATGAAAACTATCTCGTACAAGAAAGGCATTTTAGACACTGCCCTGATGTTTTGCGCATATTTCCTCAAAAGTGATTTATTTTTTCCAAATCTAAATTTCCTTTCTTCAAGTGCTTTTGGTTTGCCCCTTTACTCATTTTGCCTGACTTCAGCACTACAACTCGGATAGGTCACTATTTTCTCTTCAAAATCGAACTACTTTATGGTTAAAAGTTGCATGGTAGGAAAATAAAGGACAAAAGAGAAGTTACTATGAAGCCCTTTATTCAAAAGTAATCAGGAGCAAACAATCTTAAAAAAAGAAGAGTAGAAAATATTTATCATTTGCATAAATTATGCAATGGTAAATAACACGAATGTCTAGTTCATTTGGATCCTGAGAAATCTATACACATTTTAACCTTGAATATTTTCAAAAGGCCCATGTTGGTTACAAAGATGGCAACATATATAATCTGCATCTTAGTATCAGATATAAGTAAAATGCAGCTGTCTGCAGAAAATTTGTCTCTTTATCCGAACACAAAAGATGCACAAAGCCATAAAATATTAATTTTGCAATGTTCCTCCTCAGTATATATTTTATGTAAATTAAGTTTTATCTTAATAAATACTGACACAAAAGTCTTTTTATTGGAGGATTAGTTTGATTCCACAGAGGTTTCAGATACATTTATAAAATGCATATATTTTTAAAAAATTGTAAGAGAAAGTAATGACTAGGAATAAAACACGCTGTGACTGAAAGTCTAAAGGGCTGGACATTGAGTGTATTAAATTTAACCTATTTTAGTCACAAAATTTTCACAAACTTTTGCTAAGCACCAGTTAATACTAAGTGTGAAGTAAGAAGTATGGATTGCAAATCCTAAGAAACTTACTTCAATTTCACAAACCTGAGACTTATGCAGCTATGATGTCCCAAGAACTACAAAAAGCTCTGAGGATACAAAGACAGTTGCTGTACTGAAAACTGGCATATGTCCAAGATGCAAATTCTTGGGTGCCTGAAAGGTAGTACAACATGTAAAGTGGTTGTCTCACACATGACTGACTGGGATTCAATCCCTTACACTGCATCTGATTCCCAGAGCATGACTAGGAGAGATCCTTGAGCACAGAGTCTAAAATAAGCTCTGAGCACCACTGATTTGGCTCAAATTGAAAAAAAAATAACAGAAACATACCAAAGATCCAATTCAAGTTCAGTTCTGATTTATTTCCATTTTCTCCTGACTTATATACTTAAAATTTTACATATAAAATATTTTCCTATAAACTTAATCAATTAATATAATCAATATTTTTATATTCATTCAATACATCAAAGTCAGATGCATAAAATTCTTTTGCTTTTACTATGGATACTTACCTCTGCTGATATATATATATATACACACACTTTATAAACTTAAAATCAATATTTTTCTCAAAGCAATAATGTGTCATATGAGATTTTTTGCCTAGAAATAGTCTTAGTTGAAAAATATTCACGGTTATTTGAAATCTAGAAAAATGAAAATTCAAATATATAATAATATTTGTGGAAGTAAAATATATATATATATATTTAATTAGAGAGTCATCGTGAGGGTACAGTTACAGATCCATACATCTTTGTGCTCATGTTTCCCCCATACAAAGTTCGATAACCCATCCCTTCACCAGTGCCCATTCTCCACCACCAGTAAACCCAACATCCCTCCCCCCCTCCCCAGTCCCGTCTCCCCCCCACCCCACCTGCCACTATGGCAGGGTATTCCCTTTTGTTCTCTCCTTCTGATTAGGTGTTGTGGTTTGCAATAAAGGTGTTGAGTGGCCATTGTGTTCAGTCTCTAGTCTGTATTCGGTCCGCATCACCCTTCCCCCACATGACCTCTGACCACATTTTACTTGGTGGTCCCTTCCGTGAGTTACCCAGAATGAGAGACCAGCCTCCAAGCCATGGAGACAACCTCCTGGTACTTATTTCTACTATTCTTGGGCGTTAGTCTTATAGTCTATTATTCTATATTCCACAGATGAGTGCAATCTTTCTATGTCTGTCTCTCTCTTTCTGACTCATTTCACTTAGCATGATACTTTCCATGTTGATCCACTTATATGCAAACGTCATGACCTCATTTTTTCTAACAGCTGCATAGTATTCCATTGTATAGATGTACCAGAGTTTCTTCAACCAGTCATCTGTTCTAGGGCACTCGGTTTTTTTCCAGATTCTGGCTATTGTAAACAGTGCTGTGGTGAACATATAAGTGCATATGTCACTTCGACTATACTTTTTGGCTCTTCTGGGATATATTCCCAGCAGTGGTATTGCTGGGTCAAATGGGAGCTCAACCTCTAGTTTTTTGAGAATCGTCCATATTGTTTTCCAAAAGGGCTGAACTAGCCGGCATTCCCACCAGCAGTGTAGAAGGGTCCCTTTCTCCCCACATCCTCTCCAACAGTGGTTGCTTTTGTTCTTTTGGATGTGTGCTAGTCTCTATGGTGTGAGGTGGTATCTCGTGGTTTTTTTTTTTTTTTAATGAAGACTTTTTTTTTTTTTTTTGCTTTTTGGGTCACACCTGGCGATGCACAGGGGTTACTCCTGGCTCTGCACTCAGGAATTACCCCTGGCCACGCTCAGGGGACCATATGGGATGCTGGGATTTGAACCCGGGTCGGCCGCGTGCAAGGCAAACGCCCTACCCGCTGTGCTATCTCTCCAGCCCCCTCGTGGTTGTTTTGATCTGCATCTCTCTGACGATTAGTGATGTAGTGTTTAGGTAGTACAATGGAATTAAATTGTAGCTTGAAATAATAGTCACTACTCCATGGAAAGTCTATTTGCACCAAGAAATTTTCAAAATTCAGTCTATAATCTAATCTTGAAACAACCCTGGGTATTGGATATTATTTTGCTGATTATCTATAAGGTGAATTTAGGTTTAGGAAGTTAAGATTTACTAGAAATCAGGTAAAATTAGAAATTCTGGGATTTCAATCTTCAAGTTATGCTCAAGACCTTAAAGTCTCTGCTCTTTCCACTAAAGTTTGCCAATTCTCAATTCTTTATTGATTGAATTTATTAAATAATAGCAGCCAACAAATTTCCTTAGGAGAACCCTTTAAAACTCGCCATAGTGGCACTGACCCAGGAATATAAAAGATTGTTTACACCTAAATACTAAAAAATTTTAGAATTTTTTTTTTCAGAAAAACATTTTCAGCTAGCATCATGATTTATTTCTCTATTTGGATTTTTAACTAAATTGCTTTATAGGATAGTGATATCAATTTAAAGAATCTATTAGGCAAAAAAATACAGAAGTGTGTTTAAGACTTTATCCCTCGACCAACTCAGCATACCAGGGGCATTTACATACTAGCTTATCACAGCAAAACCTAATACTAATTATATAATCTTATAGAAGCCTTTTTTCCCCTCCTAACCATCCTTCTCCCACCAAGATCACAAGGGTGACATTCTATGTATCCCTCTACTCAAATGGAAAGAATCCTCACTAATTGGTCTTACCTGTCGGAATACTCTTCAACTTGTGCAGAGCATTGTGGAAAACTCCTTTAGCTTATGTTCATCTGAGAAAAATCTATAATAAAGATTTTCATTTGGATAAAGTGCTTTCAGATTGAGGTAGAGGAGGCGGTAATGAAATCGATACTAAAGGGAAGTAATGGCTGTAAAAGGCAAGAGATGCCCTGAACGAACATTTCTGGGGTCACAAACTTTCTGATAATTAGAGCATTCTAAGGAACTAGTTCTTCCTGGCTTTGACTGTATGTCCAGCCCCAGAACTGCCTTGAATACACATAGCATCCCTCTTGTTTCATCAATATTTCAGGTCTTAATTAACCTATTATAAAAATACCACCCCCAGACACAGCAGTGAATCCTGGAAGACAGCAGCTAGCTGGAGAGCTCTCTGTAGTACTAAATCAATTCCATCAGGGACCTCGGATGGAGCAGATGTGCCCTCTCCACACACTCCATATGAAACCTCGGTGGCCACCAGTTTCCAGAAGAAAACCCAGGGTTCTGGGACTGAGACTCCAGGCCACATGGCCGGTCCTTCCCCTCTCCCCACTGGCTTGGGGTTCTGGCTGTTATGTTCACGATCTGCCTCCCGGGACTATCTCAGTGCATCACAGCCTTGATCCAGAAACTCCCAGATGAATCTCAAAATAGATTAGCTCCCGACAGAGTTGTCTTGGTCCCCAACCATTTACAATTTTAGAATTCCAGAAGCACGTGGCCACTTTTGAGGCTGTGCAACCTCTCATGATAGTCATAATAAGCAATAGAAAATAAATTATCTAGTATCTGTCTCTAGCAGGCAGGCTTGAAAGGCAGTGGGAAAATTCGAAATAAGGGTGGTGGGAAGGTAAGGGTGATGGGATTGGTGCTGAAATATTGAATGTAATCAATTAATGCGAACAACCTTATGAAAATAAGTTTTTTTAAAAAATTACCCCCAAACCTGGTAGGTACTCATCTTGCTTGAGAGAATATATTCTCACTTCTCCAGTGGGTATATCTCCTTTAATATTTTAATGCTGCTTGTTTAGATTTTTGAAATTTTTATTGTGATGAAGACAAGAGTGTGACATCCAGTTTGATTCCACTTAAACCTCTCCTGCCCTGACAAAGTAGAATGTTTTCTTTGAACCTTAATTTTATGCGCTATAGGAAGAGAGCTAAATTCAAAGAGAACTTCCAAATTTAATCGTGTATTGTTTTATTTAAAAAGGCAATAAAGCAGATTATTGAGAATAGAAAATTCTTGGACAGATGTGTATTTTTTTCTATAAGGCAATCCAATAAAGTTTGTTACTAAGAAATAAAGTGATTATCTCTGTAAGATTGCAGAGAAAAAGGAAATTTAGCTTGTTGATGTCCAAGAAAATGAGATAAATAGTGAAATCAATTGACAACCGATTTAGAGAAAACGAAGGAATTCATTATCAACACTTTAAAGCAGAGATTTTTATGTAAAAAGCTAGACCTGAATCAATTTTTCTACTTCCCCAATCTAAACCTTGAGGTTTGTAGCAAACACACTTTTTCTCCTGTAAGCTTACAATTCAAAGGCAATTATTAAATGCTCAGGAATTGACTTCATTTAATGAATTAGGTAGACATTGGTATAGGAAATGACCACTATAAACATGGACATTAGAAATCTCTGGTTGTTATGTTAAAAGTGGTTTAAGTGATAATAGCTTGAATCCATCATTGTTTTTTTCTCTTAGATGTTGATAAGATATATTAGTATACTTGAGCTTTAATAAAATGTGTATCACTTGTATCACTTGTTATCCCGTTGATCTTCTATTTGCTCGAGTGGGTGCCAGTAATGTCTCCATTTGTCCCTGTCTAGTGCTAGTGAGGCCCAATGATATCTGCTCACTCCAGGAACACGAAGAGCCTCAAACCATTCATTCAGGGTTTTGACAAAGTCTGATCATCTTGTTGGTGGGTGGCCACCATCTTTTGATGTCCCGTAGAATGCATCTCTGAATCACATTACAAGTCCGGCCCATCTGATTTTGACTCCTTGGCAAAAGAGACAGCGTCCCTGATTCTTGACCATCAACAGAGGTCAAAACTCCAGATTCCTTCTCTCACTTGAGTGAAACATGATACTCCAAGCATAGCTCTTTCGATTCTTCTTTGGGATACCTGAATAGTGTTCACATCCTATTTTCGTAGGGCCCAGGTCTCTGAGGTGTATGTTAGTGCAGGAAGAATGGTGAAGTCGAAAAGATGTGCCTGGAGCCAGAGTTTCCTCATCCTCTTAACCACTTCTTTGATGCTCTTGAAGTCTTTCCTCAATGTTCTCTTCCTCCTGCGCAGTTCTGGCGCCAAATCTTTCCTCATGTTGAGTTCTTGACCCAGGTACACATAGCTGCTGTCGGAGATGTTCCTTCCATCGAGAGCAAATGGAACGTCAGGAACTAGTTTGTTTTTCATGAACATCATTTTGCTGAGATTCAGTTGCAGTTCGACCTTTCCACACTCGTGGTCAAAGTCGGCCAGCATTTGTGCTGCTTGGCTAATATTTGGCGTTATGAGAATGATGTCATCAGCAAAGCGAAGGTGGTGTAGTTGCCAACCATCTATCTTCACTCCCATTCCTTCGAGTTCCAGTCATTGCATGATGTTCTCGAGGGTGGCACTGAAAAGTTTCAGTGAAATGGTATCACCCTGCCAAACCCCTCTCTTTACGTCAATGATCAATTCCTTGTAGAATTGTGAGATCCTGGTGGTGAATCCATAATACAGATCACGGAGGATCTTAATGTGCTGAATTTGAACGCCCTGTTTGGCTAGGGCTTCAATGATTGCTTCAGTCTCAACAGAATAGAAGGCCTTCTTTAAATTGATGAATGTTAGACAGAGCAGCATCTTGAACTCTTGTGAAACTTCAGTGAGTTTGATCACTGTGTGGATAAGGTCGATCGTGCCGAATCCTTTTCAGAACGCGGCTTGCTTGCATGGTTATCCTTCGCCTAGTGTTCTGCCTATTCTATTCAGGATGACTCGATTGAACAACTGGTAGACAACAGATAACAGGCAGATTGGGTAATAGTTGCCGATGTCATGGATGTCTCCCTTCTTGTACCACAAAATGGTCCTTCTGGTTTTTCATTGGGATGGAACCTTTCATTCTGACTGGTATTATGTGAAGAGCCGAGCCATTGTATTGGCGAGTACTGGCGGCAGATTCTTCAGGTGTTCGGGGCTGACCTATAGTGTGTAGAAATGTCTTTAATAAAAAAATAAATAAAAATAAAAATAAAAGGGAAAACACTGGGGTCAGAAACAGAACAGTGAACAGGGGCACTATCATATGTAGCCAACCAGAATTCCATTCTTAGCAACCAGTAGGTCCCCTGAGTCTACCAGGAGTCATCCCTGAGCATAGAGCCAGGAGTATTCCTTGAGCACCATGACTTCTGTCCCCCGAATAAACAAAGAAAAGTTTTCCCATTAAAATGTGTCACAACTGAGTAATAATTAAGTTCTTCATCCTCAAAATTTAGTCTGGGGAAGTTGTATTTATAAGGTAAAAGCCTTCTAAATAATATTGTTTCTTAACATATGGCTTGTCAATGATATTTATTTTGTTATGACAGTTTTGTTTTAAAGTTGCCTATAAGACTGTTAAAAGACCAATAATTGTAAAGTGTTAGGACAACATTTTGCATAATTTGAGATAAAAGTATGTCAGTTAACTTACTGTTGCTATATTAAGAATTGTTTTGAAAGTTAATTTTCAATAAACTTGATGAAAATAATCTCAGGCAGATATAAAGATAATGAAACCTTAATGGAAATCAATATGACATCAATTTTTCTCACCTATTGTTCTCTCTTAGAAAGTATTAATTACTATATTAGCTTCCATATATTTAACAATGAGAACTCAACCCATGTTTTTAAAAATTAAGAGATGGAATAGTAATATAACCAATCCTCAGTATACAGATTCCAGCCTGTTTAAATTGGTGATCATTTTCTGGCTGATTCAGGTGACAATATGTGGTGTTAGGGATTGAACCCAACCAGCCACATTCAAGGTGACTTTCCTACCTGCTGTACTGTCTCTGATGAATCCTTTTGCCAGAAAATATGCTTAGTTTCCTTATCATAAAGAGAGCAACAGCATCTATGTGTTTCTGTAACATAATCAGAATAAAAATAAGATGTATTTAAAGTATTAGAAATTTCTAATATTTGACCTTAGCAATAGTTGAAAAATCAAATGATATTTTTATTGATTATGAGGCTAGATTTATTAATATTTTAATAACATGCATATTTTATGCTTATGTCCTTTACCTATTTTTAGGGAACTTCCCCAACAATACTTGGGAGCTCGAGTTCTCTGTGGATCATGTTGGACTGGTTCTGCCTGCCTGAGGACTTGATTCTTGGGACTGGTGGTGCTGGGAACCAGGACGGATGCAACTAGTAATGCCTAGAGTAGGCAGATCTGTGGTGCTAGGGTGAAGTCTGGTCTCATTGCCCTCTTTGAAACATCTCCCCATTTCCCTTGCTATTTCTAGAGGAATTTTCCACTTGTTTATTTATTTACTAACTAATTAAATGTTTTCCTTGCTGTGACACTTTTGTTAGACAATCACCTTACATCTGAAACACAAATGCTATGATAATTCTTATTCTTTCAGCCTGCCTCTATTAAGATCATTTGTTGTTGCTATCTATATTTTATTTTGGATGTGTTTCTTCAAAGAACTAAAAATTCTGATTATCCTTCTAAGTTGTATGATTTCATAGCAAAATTTTTCAGTTAAAATGATTACTGTAAGTCAATTTTGTTTTCTCAGCACAAAAGTTTCCCTCAAAAATTAAAAAAAACAAAAACAACATAACAATACAAATCCTTGAGGTTTTGAACCCTGCTATGCGGGAAACCATCAATGAATTTTTATTTATCAATTAGTTACCAAATTATCTAATATATAGATTAACTTTCATGAACTTTCAGTCCAAAGTCTATTCTTATCATTACCTATCTATCATGTTAAAATTTTCTAGTTCTTTTACTTGCTTTTGTTTTTCTCAAGCAAATTGACATGTAAAAAGTGTATTTTATACTTTCTATCTATGTACTTTTGTCTTTTGGTGTAGTTCTACATGTTTTTGCTTTTTGTTTTGTATTGAAATCTATTGTTTTTGGTTGGTTATATTAGAAGAAGGAATATTTAGTAAAGGAGTTCGAAAATTTTTGTAACCAAAGTAATCAATCCCTCAAGGCAGAGCCTGGCAAGCTACCCATGATATATTTGATATGCTAAAAACAGTAACAACAACGTGCTCGTTGTGTTCCTGGAGTGAGCAGAGGCCATTGGGCTACACTAGCACGTGACAGGCACAAGTGTGTGACAGGGACAAAAGAAGATGTTACTGGCACCCACTAGAGCAAATTGATGAATAACGGGATGACAGTGATATAGTGATACACTGATTTTGTTTTGGGTGTCAAGTCTCGTGGCGTACTCCTGAATGTGTGCTCTGGGACCATTCCTAGTGTTTCTTAGGGAGTCACATGAGATGCTGGGAAATAGTTACACTTTTATAATTTGCTATTGACTTAACTGCTTCTCATTTCTTTAGTTGATTATCTGTCCTTAATTAAAGTATGTTTTAATCTTTTTGTTCACCTCTCTTAGTGGCACCATTATAAATGAGATGGTTCACTACTACCACAGTGCATCCAGTGCTGAAATTCATTGCCCTCAGTAGTTTTGAGAACTCTCTGGGGATATATTTAATAAATGATGAATAAAATTAATGAATAAATAAATAAAATGTATAATATCACATAATATCAAATTAGAAATCCTTTCATTTAAGGATTCATAACACCTATTCATTTAACAACTTTACATTGAGCACTAGGGCTAACAATATTCCATGGTTTAATGCTATAGTGGCAAATTGTTAATATATTATTCATCTTAGGAGAAAAATTACTTTATTGCTTAGTTTTTTTCCCCTGTGGTAAAATGGTACTAGGAATTTTTTTAATATGCTAAGGGTTTTAAATCTTAGATTATTGGAAAAGAATTTTCCCTAAATACACATAATATTGTTAAGAGAACAAAACAATAAAGAGTGCACAGATATCCTAAACTACTTTGTAAAAAGTAATTTTAAAAGTGGTATAAGATCCAAAGCTGAAAGATGTAGATCAACCTATGTATAAAAAAATAGTCAGAATAAATGTAATCCGTAGAGAAGTTTCTTTTATCCAATGCAACTACATTGCCTTTAGAAAAAGTATTGGAATGTCTATAAAACAAAGATAATGTGATTTGAATTAAGAACCTTCTAAAATCGTACTCTGCTTTTGTAGTTTAAGTATGCTTGTACATGCAAAGACATACATTACTTAGCAAATCCTCATAATAAAATAAAGGTAACCAGTGAGTCTAAGAATGAAGTTCCTTTGATAACAGGAAAAAGTGTTGTACAACCAACTACATTTTTTTTTGGCTTTTTGGGTCACACCCGGCGATGCACAGGGGTTACTCCTGGCTCTGCACTCAGGAATTACCCCTGGTAGTGCTCAGGGGACCATATGGGATGCTGGGAATAGAACCCGGGTCGACTGCATGCAAGGCAAACGCCCTACCCACTGTGCTATCGCTCCAGTCCCCAACCAACTACATTTTAAGGGCAACTATTTGCTGTCTCTTGAGTTTAATATATTTTAAGAACAAATCAGATCAGAGAAACCATGATTCTCACAAAGATTTCACACTCAAATACACTAGAATAACAAAAACGTTCCCAAAGTTGTCAAACCTTAATGCACCAAGCCACTATGTATTTGCATTGTGATCTTTAGATAGACTTTCCCCAAATTTTATCTAAGCTCTAGAAGTGTTTTTAGCATACCTTCAGTCCTGGAATAAGACAGAGAACGCCAGAGAATATCATTGAAAAAACAACATGCATTACTTCCATTGTGGAAGTTCTATGAGCAATAAATGTATATTGTCTTCAAGAGAAAGGTTTTACTAGGTCCTGGGCGATTGTTGAGAGATAAAGTATATATTTTTCATGTATAAGGCTTGGTTCATGTTCTTGCACATACAACAGTATATAATTCTTTCTTTTATTTATTTTTTTTGCATTTTGGGTCACACCTGGCAATGCACAGGGGTTACTCCTGGCTCTGCACTCAGAAATTATTCCTGGCGTGCTCAGGGGACCATATGAGATGCTGGGAATTGAACCCAGGTTGGCTGTGTGCAAGGCAAATGCCCTACCCGCTGTGCTATCGCTCAAGCCCCAACAGTATATATTTTTATTACAAAAGGAATAAACACTGATAATAAAAAATAGTGTGTAGAAATATTAAGGGGAAAAATTAACTGAATTGTGAATCTATCAGATAGGTCTTAAATTAGTTTATTATATTTTCTATTTTTATAGTATTAATATTTCATCAGATTTATAAGCATTAGCAGTATTCTTTCAAATGATCTGTATGATAGCATATCCTAAAGTCTATCATAACTTCTTAGAAGATGGCTGTGTGTATGTCTAAGAAGCTCAGTATCAGCAATTTCTTATTACTACATCTATTTCATACCCAGTAGTTACAAACGGGTTATTAAAATTATTTGTAATACATTTATATGTATAGGTTAGTTTAATGTTTTTGGAAGCCAGTATCACTTGTATCACTTGTAGTCCCGTTGATCTTTTATTTGCTCGAGTGGGTGCCAGTAACATTTCCATTTGTCCCTGTTGCGAGCTAATGTAGCCCAATGATATCTGCTCACTCCAGGAACAGAAAGAGCCTCAAATCGTTCACTCAGAGATTTGACAAAGAAATCTGACCATCTAGTTGGTGGGCGGCCACGAGGTCTTCTGATGTCCCGTGGAATCCAGTCTGTAACAGCTCTAGTCCAATGGTTGTCTCTGAATCGCATTACAAGCCAGTAACAATAATAAATATATAAGATTCAAAAATATGTTATATATTAGCACAATCAAATCTGGATTAATGCATAATCAGATAAAATAACTGAAAATAAAATGTGTGAAATTGATTTTTCACCATTGAGAATGTGTCCCTTTTCTATGTTGTGTTTTAAATTTTGTTGTGGTGAGACTTCCAAAGAGGCCTATTTTAGCACTTCAGGTGTGCTGGTAGTTCATTGTGAGGGACCAAAGATGTAGGTGTGCCTCTTCCTTGTGGTACCCTGGATTATCTTGGCCTTCCAGGTGGTGTTTGGTGATTGAGAGCCTCCAGGGACATACCCTGTGATGCTTGGGGACTTTCAGATCTGCACTAAGTGATCACTGATGAACCAAGTGGTTCCAGGGATCAAAGCAGGGTTGAAAACATGCAAATATATACATGATTTGGGTCAACACTCAGCATTTCTCTTAAGATGCCAAGTATCGAACCTGGGTTGGCCATGTGCAAGGCAAGCACTGTAACTGTTGAACTGTTGCTTCAAATCCTAATGGATACTTTTTTTTTGTAGAAAAGTAAGCCCATGTGTAGCATCTTCTAAGTTCCCTATAAGGTGGAAGATTCATATTCCATCATGTCTTGTGCGAATTTTTATATTAAATACCATTTAAATATTTTAAAATTTGATGTATGATGTACAACTAATAGATTGCATTTGTGTGCAATATCTGTCCCCTGAACTACCCAGTTGCTCATTGATAATGCAACAAATCCATGCTTCTTACATGCCAATGCATATAGGAACTACATGAAGATTTTATTAAAATGCTGATTTTAGTATATTGTGTTTTAGAATTGATCCTGGGATTCTACATTCCTGATAAATTCTAAAGGACATCAATAATTGCTTTTTTGATTTCTTTTTGTTAAGGAAGGCAAGTTAGTAAAGGGAAAAAATTTTAAAAATGAAAATAATAAAAATAGAACAGATGTACAACCAAATACAATGAGAATTGGAAGAGGGGCTGGATAGTATAGCAGGTAAGGCGCTTGCCTTGCAAATAGTTGACCCAGGTTTGATTTCCAGCATCACATATAGCCCCTTGAGCACCTGTAGCACTGTTGTAGCACTGCAGTTCCACTGTTCATCGATTTGTTCAAGCAGGCACCAGTAGTGTCTCCATTGTGAGACTTGTTGTTACTGTTTTTGGCATACTGAATTCGCCATGGGTACCTTGCCAGGCTCTACTGTGCATGCAGGATACTTTCGTAGCTTGTGGGCGGGTTGGTGACCCCCAGAACAGCGACAACCCACAAACACAACAAGCCTCTAAAACAAATGACACAAAACCCCATGACAATAATCATGTCAATGGTCTAAATGCACCAACTACTAGATACTAGGTGGAAAATGGATTAAAAAACTGAATCCAACATTCTGCTGCCTATAAGAAACACATATGAATAGTACGAGCAAACACAGACTCAAAATTAAAGGCTGGAAGACAATTCTTTAAGCGAACAAGTCCTTGAGCACCACCAAGAGTTATTCCTGGGTGAAGAGCCAGGAGTAATCCCTGAGCACTGTCTGGTGTGGCCTCAAAACCAAATAAAACATTAGAAGAGGTAGGACAAATGCTCTAACCCAGATATTGTTGTTTGTCAAATAAAATATAAGTGTTCTAGCATAAAGAACGAAATGAGAATAAATAAAAGTAGCCATCACATAGGAAACGAGACCTGAAAGATATTACAGTAGGGAGGCTTTTTTGCCTTGCATGTGTGGATCTGGGCTCAATCCCTGCCACCACATATGGTCCACTGAGTTCCTTCCAGAAGAAAATCCTGAGTAAAGAGCCAAAAGTAAGCTCTGTGCACCATGGTGTATGGCTCAAAAACTAAGGAAAAAGGGCAATGAAATTATTTTAGACTTGGAATAAAATTTAAGTAAAAAAAAATAAATGAGTAACTCAACTAATAACACAAACAGTGAGGTGTTATGCCAGGACTAATCCCTGGTTGCAGAGCCAGGAATAAATCCTGAGCACCAGCAGGTGTGGCCCAAAAACAAACCAAAAAAAAACAAACAAACCTCTATTTAATAATTACATCAATTATGCTAAAATCCTATTAATGCTAAATAGATATTCTAAAAAGGATTAGCTCAAATGCTCATGAACAGAGTTCTATTTTTTCTTTGTTTGAAATTATTTTACTTAAAGTCAAAACTGTTTCAATTAAAATAAGCATTTTAATCTGTGTAAACAGTTGTGTAGAAATTTCCTTTGAAAAGTATAATTTAAAAGTAAGGATGAGTTTTATAACTGAATTTTTACATGGTATGTAAATGGCAGAATCTCCTTCCCCCGCACCAGGCTGTCTTCACCAGGGCCCTTTCGGAGGGGGCAGATTGAGTTTCCCTTCTGGCCCCAAGCAGAACCCCAGAAGCTGAAAATCTCCAGAACTCAGACACAGCCATGCTCAATGCCACTCTCCACATGCTCAGACCAGCCTCACCCATGAAGGAACCAACAGAGGAACCCAGGTATGCGGGACACGTGGCTGAGATCTCCAATCCTGCTAGGGTAGTGACTGGGCCTCCTCCACCCAGATCCCCGGTTTTCGAGTAGCTTGGCAGCGATACCCACAAACTGCCCACGATGCCATGTAATCTCATCAACAGCCAAGATCCAGAGACTATAAAACAAAGCTCCCAGAAGAGAGCAATGCGGAATCTTGCACAGCAGAGCCTGGCAAGCTACCAGTGGCGTATTCCATATGGAAAAACAGTGACAATAATGGGCCTCATTCCCCTGGCCATGAATTCGACAGGGACATATGGAGACGTTACTGGCACCCACTTGAGCAAATCGATGAGCAATAGGATGACAGTGATACAGTAATATAAATGTTCATTAACATCAAAAAATAAATCATCCCAGAAAAATCCTTATATTAAGGTAAAAGGTAATTAGTTAAGAACCTTATATATGTACTAGATAGAACCAAGGTCATATATGCTTCTACTTATCTGTGGATTACAATTATTGAGATCTTCAAATCTGCTTTTTTTTTTCTTTTTGGGTCACATCTGGCAATGCACGGGGGTTACTCCTGGCTCTGCACTCAGGAATCACCCCTGACGATGCTCAGAGGACCATATGGGATGCCGGGAATCGAACCCGGATTGGCCGCGTGTAAGACCCTACCCACTGTACTATTGCTCAGGCCCCGAAATCTGCTTTTTAAACATTTTTATTTTCCAAGTTCTAGTATAGAGTAAAGGTTCATTTGCTGCTTCCAGTGGTTGTCAAAGTATGTTTAAGTACAAAAGCAAAGTGTCATTTCGGAACTTGTTTGAAAGGCAAACTTATTGGGTCTCTTCTCAGAACAAGTGAAAATGAAGGACAAGATCACGAAAATATTTTTAAAATCCTCTACAATAATCTCATACTCACTGCAGCTTGAGAATCATAGGCCCAAGTGGAGATTTCTATACTTTTATAGATTTTCTTTCTTTTAGAATTTTTCAGAAAACCTCAATCCTTGAAACTTTATTATGGTGAGAACTCTCACCATTAAGATGAGCCAGATGATGACTTTGTAAAATCTACTTATGACTGTAATGTAATTTTAAATACTGCATCTCCTAGGAGTATTCCTAAACACTATTGTCCCTAATTCATGCTTGCAAATATGGCTTGTAGAGACCAGATTTGATTATATAATTTAAAAAGTAAAAGTATATAATTTACAGACCTATTATTTGCATATTTAAACAATAAAATGAAATGTACATACATTAAATTAAATTTATAGAAGTTGATATAAAATATAGTAGAATCCTTTTAACATTTAAACTAGGATTGTTGATACCTATAAGACCATATTCTTGAATCATGCCATAATCATGCATTGAAGTGAACCTGTCAAAATTTTGTAATGTCTTGATTCCATTAAGGAATGAGTTATTTTATTGTATAGAAAATGTTAGTAATTAATAGTTTATCTGACAGCTAACACTTGCAAAAGTTTGTATGTATAATATAAAAGTGATAAGGTATTTGTGATCATGTATATAAGAGAAAATTATTTGAATAATATTTTCCAAAATGGCAAAGTAATTTTCAGAAAAATTTAAGTGGCTTCCAATACTACAGGATGTCATAGGCTAGCATTAAGGAGGTCTCAGCTTTGAAACAAGTGCACATTTCCTTTATACCCTTGTTTGGCTACGTTACAGCAAGGTAACAAAACGCAAAGCAAACAACTTTGTTCTTTGTAACTTGAAACAAATAACTTGACTCTGCTATACTATACTTCAAAAGTTAGTAAATTCGTGAAGTTTCAATAATTTGCAATTCAAAACTTATCAGTATCAATAGATCATCTTCAATTTTTATTCACAATAATAAATTAATTAAATTTGGTGCATGTCATTGTGTAAGCTTATAGTTTTTACTAATTTGACATAAGATTTACAATGTCAACACAAACTATTTGGTCTACTATCTAGACTTTTTCTTTTTTTTGGAGGAGATTAGGCACACCGAGAGATAACTCAGGACTTACTTTTGATTATTTACTCAGGAATCACTTCTGGTGGACTCAGGAACCATATGGGATACTAAGGATTAAACTTGGGTTAGCCGCATGCAAAGCAAGTGCCCTACTTTCTGTACTATCTTTCTGGACCCAACTATGTAGAGTTTTAAATCTAATTTACTCTACAAGACCTCGTCACTTACCTCTTGAAACACTTCATTTCTCATTGTAAATTGCTTGATAGGTCATTGCTTGAATTATATAACCTTCATTAATACTCAAGAAATTATGCGAGAAAGATAGGAGAAGCAACAGATAAAGCAAAAATTGTGTTGGTTATATAGGGTCTCACACAAGGACAAATGTGATGTCAATTAAGTCTTTATTGCTAACATCATCTGCCTCTACAAATTAGAAACTATTAAATGGGAAAGCTTTGAGATATAATATTTGTACTTTCTAGTTTTGAAGATGCTATATTATACCTTTGGAGATAGAGTAAAGATGAGAAACATAAGTAAGGGTGCTTGACATTTAGTTTCAACCATAATTATTTCCAATCTAGGGGAAAATGAAGAGCAGATTAGAGGTAACACAAGTATATTCTCAAGATTATTAGATACTTTGATGGTGGTTGTGGTGAGATTAAAATCGTCAAAAAATTAATTGAGCACAATTGTATACATTTTACCTTAATTATGACAATCAAAAAATCAAAATATCAAAGAATAAAAGAATTGTGCCCAATTTTAAAATGATACACCATTTGTGAAAATTGATGTAAGATGTCATTGATAGTAATGGTTTTATTTGACATATAACTAAATCTTTTATCATTAAAAATTTTGCAAGCCTTGACATTGTACATCATTTCCTTCAGTTACGGAATAAACAGAAAGGTTTAATGATTCTTTCCAAATTTTGCATCTCTGTTTCCAATATCACAATTGTATTTGAATAAAACGTCAATAAAATGTGGTTTTAATATGGAATTAACAGCATGTACTTGATACAATAGCAAGAAAGCAACTGAAACATCCATATTGACACTAATTATTCATTTTTAATACCTTTGGTATTCATACTTTGTTCTTTTATTCACTGTCACAATCACTGTCATCCTGTTCATCGACTGCTTGAGCGGGCACCAATAATGTCTCCATTAGTCCTTGTCATGTGCTAGTGTAGCCTGATGGCATATTGGGGCTCTTGAAGGGTCAGCGTAATGAGGACAGTCATTGTAACTGTTTTTGGCATACCGAGTATGCCACGGGTACCTTGCCAGGCTCTGCCAATTGTTCTTTTATTATCAGACTAAAATATAGGAAGCAAACAATGCATTAATCTTCTTCCTGAGATCTTAGAAATAAAGTACTTCTCAAATTATAATGCAGTTTTCTAAATACTGTTTATGTTGCTCAAAGTATACAATAGATTGAGCATTATAGTAACATCCACAGAAACAAAGTGAAAATCATCAGTAGATGTCAACAATGATAGCAAAGTTTTTCTGAAGGGACTTCGATTAACACTCATTTTGTACAAGAACTCATATTTCCAAACGTGGAGAGCTACCCATATGAGTCTCTGCTACAAAGAGTGTCATATCACAGATTAAAATCTAAGAGTATTATAAATTCACAGGAAGAAGGAAAATTTTAGGTCATACTTCAACAAGGGGAAGTTCTGGGATGTCATAAACAATAAAGTAAAAGGAAGGGAAATCCTGGGGAATATTATTAACATAATTGAACACATAAATCAATAAAGAAAAAAATGAGCACAATTTTTAATAGTTCCAATTGCTAGATTATTAATACTACAGTATATCCTTGTTTTAACTTTCTGTACTTTTTGAAAACAATTACTTCTTTCAGGTGTATTTATACACATGCAGATAAACATATCAGATTTGGAACTATTTCAAATTCTTTTTTATGTCTTCCAAATTCTAATGCCCTTAAGTTGATTGTACATGTCCTTTAAATGAGATGGTCTATCAAACTTTGTGTAGCAGAAGACGAAGAGCTATAACAACAGAAATCAAATCTTGTTCACCTAGACCAATTTAAAAGATCATCTATCTATCTATCTATCTATCTATCTATCTATCTATCTATCTATCTATCTATCTATATATCTATCTATCTAACTAGGATATATGTTCATACTTGTATATATCCTTATTATTTTAATAACTAAAATTCACTTTCTAATTAAGTGCATGCTGGCCATAGGTAACAGCTATCTTGTTTTAATTGGATCCACAAATGCCCAATGTATTTGATTAAACTATATGTATATAGAAGAATAGGGCTTTGAGCACATTAAGTATGTTTTACCACTTCAGATGTCACCTTGTCTTAAAAAAATTTTTTTGAAGCAAGCAACATCTCTCTTCCAAAATGAAAGAAACATTTTTAAATCATGTGTATTTTGTTGCATCTATAGTTATATTTATATACATACATACACATACATATGTATATACAATATATTGCAAAAAACAGTGGATTAAAGTAAAATATTGTATTTCAGAAAATGTGGCTACATAATGAAGAAAAATTAAAGAACACAGAAATTTAAGATTACTTTAAACTGTGATATAAGTATGAGAAAACATCAAGTTTTAGCTTCCCATGAATAAATATCAAAACTATTATTCATTATATTGAGTTGCATTAATTGTTTATAAGGGCTGTTTAAAAATTTTATATGCTGAAAAGGCTTATTACACAGAAAAAATATATATGTATTTTTTAACTAAAGCATACTGAAACAAAATAATTACATAATTTTACTTTAGCTTACTTATAAGTTGGCCAATAGTGCATGTAAACAAAATTAAATAGCCTGGGGAGAATATTTGATATAAGACACTATTGAAAAAGAGCAAAGAAATGCTCTTGTTAATATAAACCATGTGGCTACTATCAAATTAAAATATGACAGCCAACTACATGAAGGCAAAAAAGGGAAAGAATTTGATCAATTCGTCAGAATAATTGTGTATTAGTATATAAAACATTACAAAATAAAACAAATTCTGAATCTTATCTAGAAAGTATAGTTCAAATGGAAATTATACTAGTAAAAAATTGAAGAGAAATTGGAAAATTTTAGACATGTTTAGGCATTGAGAAAAGTCATTCTTGTACAAAAATCTATTGAAATTATTTTGTGTGGAACAGAGTATAGAATCTACTAGACTTTCTAGAAAGTTACAAGTTTAGGATGAATTTTTTTATGTCTTTCAGGCATTCCCACATTTTAATGAATATACATATAAATCTTATCACCTATTCCATTATTTATTTAGGGGGGGAGGGCTGGCAGAGTGGCCAACAAGTGATTCAGTGCAGGGGCTTAAAGTTGCAGTAGTTCTTGTGTATAAAACTAGCGTCAGCTTCATGCATGACATGTGCCTTACCCCCTTACTAGTTTTTGGCCCCCTCCTCTATGGCTTTCATGCCTTATATCCATTTTATCATTTAATGCTACACAAAAGAGCTTTGAAAAGTAACTATCCCAACTGTCACAATTTAAACAAAGTTTTACTGCAGTTGTCATTGGGTTAAATGCAAAGGCTTATTGGTACCCATACATTTAGTCTCTTATCGACTCTATATGTTTCTTATCAGGTATGAAGTATTTAAGAACTACCCCTATGATCCTCTGGTGACTGGAAAAAGGGGGGAAATGTGGTATTTATAATGACAGGTAATAATACAGAGACATTAGATGTGAAAGGACACAAAAAATTTAGAATGGCTGTACAGTGTGACCCAGATTATTCTTTGATTTCTATCTTTGCCTTGTGAAACTCCTCATCTGTTCCCTCCAATAAGTGCGCTTTTGAACCTCTTTGCTCTTTCTTTCTACCTGTTTCCTTAGAATTGTTAAATATGTCAATATTATACATTCTGCAATAGAAAACAAGTAAATCACAGATACTGTTGGACTTGTAGACTTTGTGAGATTAATATACTATGAGTCTTTGAATTCTATTAGGATCTGAAACTTGGGGTACTACTGTCTCTTTCTCTATGCCGTGATTTTCTAATGCAAATTCAAAAGCGAAGTGATTATTAGGACAAGAGAAAGTTGCTTTATCATCCAATTAAATACCCACAATCATTTGACTATCAGGATTTTTTTTAAGAGTTTGAGCAGTATGGGCAATAGGTCTTTAAAAGATTTGTTTCACTAATAAAGCCGTCTGTCCTGGACTTTCCAAGCAAGAAACGTTCAACTACACAGACTACATGAGTAGGATTAGCATAGAAAAATTCAAGGATTAGACAGAATCCACAGTTTGAAGTTTTCCCATTTAATATAAACTTAAGTCAATAAACTAAACGCACGAGCCAAGTCCCAAGGAACCCAGGTAATGTGGAACGTTTTGATCTTGGACTCTGGGCTCAATGGGACCTGGGAGCATAGATCCTCTGCCTGCTTCCCCCAATCTCTGGCGACCCAGGGATTACACCCATAAACTACCTACTGCCGGTAATGTCAGATAATCTCCTCATCGGCCACCCTCCAGAACTCACGGCTGCTTCTCCAGGAAGGGAGAATAAAATGAGGCCCCCATAAACATGCCGGACTCTGCACCAGGGGTGTCCCAGAGGGGGGTGGGTGAGAGCCCTCTCTGCCCCAAGGGACCCAGCCCTGGTAGCTGTGCTCCACTGCCCCCCTGTCACCACGCTCTAGGCCACTTTCCACATGCTCTGACTGAGCCTCACGTAATAGTGAACATATTCTCGGACTGAGCATCCGTGAAATGGCTGTGCAACACATCATCATAAAGGGAAATATATGTGCCTCTTAGAGCCCAGCAAGCTACTGAGATTATCCCGCCAGCACAGCAGAGCCTGGTAAGCTCCCTGTGGTGTATTCGATATACCTAATACAGTATCATTAACAGGTCTCATTCCCCTGGCCCTGAAAAGAGCCTCCACAATCGTTGGGAAAATCGAGTAAAGAGAGGCTGGGATGAATGGAGGGCTGGAACGAATGGAGACGTTACTGACACCCGGTCGAGTAAATCGATGAACAATGGGATGATAGTGATACAGAGATCTTTTTTATGGCAACATGGTTATTCTAAATGTTGGATCAGTTTGAGACACTTTATCAATCATTGTACTAAGTACAATAATTAAATATACTGTAACTTTAGACTGATACCAAAACATGAAAAATGATGAAAATGGATGAGAACCAAGTTTTTCTAAGACAAAAGTGTTTCTTGATGGACTTTCAATGTTCTCTTGTTAGCACAAAAACAGATTTTTCCTGCTCTCCTGGGTTCTTGAGAATTACATGAATATTTGCACACAAAGTTCAGATGCTTAAGAAGAAAAGTTTTTGTCAAGTTCAAATAGATGGGTTCTTAGGAACACAGCAATAGTAGAGTGGGTGGGGCATATGCCTTGCACACTGCTGACCCAAGTACTCTTCCTGGCATCCTATATGGTACCCTGACCACTGTCAGGATTAATTTCTAAGTGCAAAGCCAGGACTAACCCCTGAGCATTACTACATGTGGCCACCAAACAAACGCCACATACATAGGTTCAGGTTCTCCATGTACAATGTTACTGGTCTCTTTCTCTGCCCTGGGTATCACACTCTGTATGGTCTGCTCTAGTCGCTGTACAATTCTCAACTTCAGTGTATATGTTTCTGATCTGGAATCTGTGCAGTTGAGAGAGAAACTCTATCACTAATGACTCCTTGGTGGTGATTGCTGCTTCATAACCCACCGCTGGGCCTCTCTAGGCCTGTCACTCCAGCTGTTCACTATTGTCCCTGCTTTACTTAGTCTGGCCACATGCACATGGAGAAGGCTCCTGTGTCCAATACCATGTCCCTGTCTGGGCTTAAGAGCCCTACCTGGTTTCAAGGTCTGTCTAGGCCCAATAACCCCTGCCTGGTTGTACATTCTGCCATGGCATAGGTGAAGAGGGCAGAATGCAAGAGAGCTTTCTTCATGGAGTTTTTGCTTTGTGTCTGAGTGTCATATATTATGGCTGGCTCGCACTTCTTTTAACCTTCTGTTACTTCTGACGCTACTCATTTCATCATCTATTTTTTAAAAAATAACCTTTTGGGTGGGTGAAAAGGGATTATCTTAAAAATCTTTTTTTCACCCACCCCAAATCATTGGATTAGAGTAACCTTGGATTAAGTAAATTATCTGGCACTCTACCCTTACCCTCTCTGGGTCAATCTCTCCTAATTACCCAAGTGGCTGAATTATGTATCTGTTTCAGTTATTTAGCTCCTGCTTCTTTGCACTTTCAATTTTATCCTTCTTGATTCTAAAGTGTGATTCTGGGACACCAGAGAGAGCCAGTAGACCTGTATATAAGAGAACCCTGACTCTTAGTTCTGTTTGCTCCTGGCTTCTGGCTTACTTCTTATTCACATATCTATCACTGCAGAAACACTTCTCTGCAGTGACTTTCCAATGGCATTAGCTGAGTTCAATAGTAGCTGATACCAACACTATCTGCCAGTACCCACGCCACAGAGGCCCAGTCTCAGGACGAGAGCCACACAGTCTACATCAGATTCCCCAGTACAGCAGTCTACTGTCTTCTTGGAGGATCATAGTTGGTTTTTTTTTTTTTTTTCATTTGGGGCTCAAACCCAGCTGTTGTTAGAGTTTACTCCCAGCAGGGAAACTCCTGTCAGCTACATTCAAACATTCAAGACAAGTACCGTAATCACTGTACTCTCTTGGTTGTGATATTTCAACTTTTATGTGATGATGCAGAGAATAGAAAAAATCTTGCATCCTTATCTCTTATCCAAGATGGGTTTTTGTCTTTCAGTATTTTAGCAAGTAATTTGAGTTTTCTGTGATATCTTACCAGATCGACACCTTCTTTTTCTTGATTGCTTTCTATTTAGAAACTACAGTTCTCACAATGTCTACCTGTGTTTTTTGCAGAGGAAGTGTGGCATGTAGTGAAAGTAAAATAGAAGAATTGGTAGACACCTGGCTAGAATGCTGAATTGGCCTATGATACAGGAGCAAATGTTAGTGGGATTATTGGCTTCTCTGGAGGAAATTCAACGCGTGTAATTTTTACTTTTGCTTTGGGGGCAGTCTCTTAGAACAGGAGGATAAGTAAATTGACTTATGTAAACCACTGGGGAAACTAGAGACCATGTATAAATTTTACAAATAAAAATGTCCCCCCAGAGATTTTTATCAACAGATTTCTGCACTTGAGAACTAGATGGATAGATTCATATCTATCATCTCTCCTTTCCTCCCTTCCTCACGCTCTCTTCTCTCTCTCTCTTTCTATCTATATTTCCCTTAATTTACATTTCTTAAGGAAGATTGAGAGAAGTATTCAGTATTTTATTTCATAGTGTCTTTAATATTTAACTTTAAGATAATTTTGTACTAGAACAGCTTAAGTGAACTTCTCTGTCTCCATTAACTAAATATACATCAAAAATAGTGATTCAACATTAAGACAAATTTTTAGTAATCAAATAGATCATTTTTCTACCATATTTTGAATTTATAAAATTTTAGGTTATAGGTTATTCACATGGTAGCATTTCAAATTCATATTGAATAAGAAATTTGAGTTAAAGCTACCAGTGTCGTATTTGATATGCCAAAAACAGTAACAACAAGTCTCACAAAGGAGACTTTACTGGTACTTGCTTGAGCAAATCTATGAATAATGGGAAAACAGTGCTATATTATGAAAGAATCTGTTTAATAGGTATATCGTCACTAATTAATTTAAATAACTATTGAATTAATTAAATTAAAATTATTTTTAGAATTTTAAAAAGAAAAAATGTAAATAAGTCTTTATGTAAAAGTAGTAGTGAATTTAGTCATTTTCTTTGCATGACAACAGAAAATGTGACAAATTACTTATTTATTATTTATAGCCAAATTATTTTATTATAGTTATAATAGCCTAAAGCAACTACCAATATGCTTTATGTTAATCTTCTGAGGATTGTAAAAATGAAATATTTCTTTCAAACTTTTTTTGCTTTAAATATGTAATTTTTTCAAAAAAATAAGCCAAACAATGCCAATGTAAACATCTGAAGCTTTAACTAATGATGATGGTGTTTACTTTGACTCCATTTTTCCCTGATCAGTAAAAAAACTACCTATTCTTACAATTACTTTTTCTTTTAGTTTAGGTAATATGGCTATAATGTGTCAACATTTAAGGTATCAATGTACATAGCCACTTCACCTCATCATTACAAAAGTACCCAAGACCTCTACCATTGTCCCATGTCACTTCTTGGTAACTGAAAAAGGTGTCCTATACCAATGTAGAATAGTAAAAACCATAATTACCAAGGCAGTAATTAACTTCATACTGTAAGCTTTTCACTGTTAATCTACTTATGTGATTTGATTTTAAAAGTAAAGTGAGATGTGTATTCAAATATGCATGTAAATATCATTGTATATCCCATTACTATTTTAAAGGATGATCTGTACCTTTATATATTTGAAAATTTGGGAAATTAAAAACTTGGCCACACATAAGTTATGTTTATGGTTTTTAGGTTACCTTACTGGATGAGAAATATTTATAAAAGTATTCAATATTTCTAAGTCCATTTAACATATTAAATACATTAAGGTATGGTACATAAGTTTATTCAACTTTCATTTCATTAAAATTATTCATGGCACTTCAGTATAAAAAATCAAATAAAAAATTTATTAAAGCAGTCAAAGGCATGTATTGGTGCCTTACCATAACTGTTTTGCAAAATTTATTGAACTGGTCAAACAGTTGATGGAAAGTATATAATTTTTAGCCAACATAATCTTCATTTCTTGATTTTTGATCATAATTTTTAATACAGGAAATTTATTAGAAAGGATCAACTTTTTATAATAAAAACAATAAACATAATGTGTAATTTATGCTTTCTCATAAAGACATGAATTTAAAACCATGAACACTATGGATTTGCCAGTCTATAATCTACTTTTTAAATGTACATTTTAGACTAAAATTCTTTAATATGGCATTTGTAATTATATACTCTACATATGTTAGAGGCTGTGTAGGTGAACATTTAACTTCACAGTTAAAGAATAAATATTTATCTGACAATTCGATAGAATATTAATTCAGTCAGATAATATAGCTAACATGTTATTTAATGTCATAATATTAGTAATATAGCTCCAATAAATTTTAGCTAGAGAAATAAATGTAACTAACATGATTCCTACTGTAGAGTTCTGCTTGTGAAAAAAGCTGTAACAAAGAGATAGGGACTGTAATTTCAGAGGGTGTTTGACAATCGTTTTCTAGGTCCTAGGTTTAAGTCTAAATGCAGAGAAAGGGTCTCTTGAATAGCAGTGCTGAGCGCTCAGGTGAAATCAAGACAGGAATACTATAGTGAGTGTCTACAAAAAAAAAAGAAAAATACTTTAGCGGATTCAATGATAGCCTATTTTACTGTGAGTGACGTCTAAAGAGAAATTTTAAGATGCTTTACTAAGCATTTGAAGTGACAAATATGAATCATATCTGTGATACATCTACTATGAAGATGTATATCATTATTCCTCAAGGATTTTGTAGTTGCATTTAGATAAGTGATTATTTGTTTTAGTAAGCAGTGGAGAGTTCAAATTAGCCCTACAGTTATCCATATTATGTCTAAGATAAAAAGGAAAGCAGATATATTTTCAAGGCACAGTAATTTTTTGCATAACAATAGAAATCTTTTCTGTAGTATTAATGTCATGTGTTTCCTCATATGCAGGGCAATAAATATTTTAAATACACATATTATAAGATATGAGTACATTAATATGTGTAATATACGTTTTTATATATGCACATATATATAGATGCAAGATCTTAGAATCTTTCTATTCTTCCCATATAAAAACCTGAATTTTCTTAATTTTACATTTTCTCTATATTGAAACTATAATATTTTTAATATTTGTAAAGTAACTTAACAGCTTTATAGGATTAATGATTGTGCATTTAGATGTCTTTTTAAAAAGTTACTTTGCATCATTATTAAACTCCAAAAGCAATAAAAATAATTTTGGTACTAATGCATTTTTTGATGCACTAATCAGTGATTTGTAAATGCCATGCACATATTGGTATTTTTAAAACAATATTTTAAAAATCAAGCATGGATTATGTAGAATATTCAGACAAAAACTTTCATAGTAAAGTTTAATAAAATATCTACAAATTAAATTTTGTTTGTTTATTTTTTGGGAGGCGACACTGGCAGTGCTCAGGGCTTATTCATAACTTTGTGCTCAGTATCACAGTTGGAAGTGTTTGTGGTACCGTATGTGGTACCAGGGGTCAAACTGGGATCAGTCACATGAAAGGCAAACACCATAACCTCTGTACTATTACTCTGGTACTATAAATTAACTTAAGTCTATGTTATATTTATAAGAACATTTATAGATATTGTTTTATCACAGACTTTGTTTTCAGAGCAATTTTAGGTTACAGCAAAATTATACAATAAATATTTTCCATAAACTTCTTGCTTTAGGATATATGTATGACCTTCCCAGTTATTTCCCTTTATGCAACAGAATGATGCATTTCTTACATTTTATAAAATACATTAGCACATCATTCTTCTTCAAAGTTTATACTATACTTTACAGTTCACTTAGTATTGTACAATTTAAGAATTTGGAGAATTGTGTATATGTTTATTCATCATCATACTATCACATCGAGTGGTTTCAATACCTTAACAATCCTCTAGTTCTATTCATAATTATATTTTCTTCTTTCAATTTATAATAAACACTGTTATTTTACTATTTTTATAGTTTTTCTATTCTATATGTTATGTAAGTTAATTCACACATCAGGTATCCTTTTTATATCTGCTCTTGTATGTTAACAATACACATCGGTATACTTTCCATGTATTTTTATGGCATGATAGAGTTGCTGTCTTTTTAATGATGAATAATATCCCACTGCCTGTAAAAACCACAGTTACTTTTGCCATTGATATACTAAAGGGCTTTTTGGTTGCTTTAAACTTTCAATATTATGAAAAGAAAACAGCTATAAAATTGTGATTTGTGTTGAGTTCAAGTGAACATAAATTCTCAACACTCTGGATAAAAAATAAGGAATAATATTGCTGAACTTTGTAAGTGAAATGATAGATTTTGCAATAAATTTCTAAACTGTCTTCTCTAGTAGTTGTACCATTTGCATTCAACCAGCTATAAGTAAGATTACCAGTTGCTCTACAACCACACCAGCATTTGGTATTGTCAGCATTTCGGCTTTTCTCACTTTAGTAAATGTACAGTGCTGTTTCATAGTGGTTACATTTTAAATTTTCTTACTAAAATTTGATAAACATTTTACTGTGTATTTGCTACTTGAATAAGTTTCATGGTGAAATGCCTGTTCAGATCCTTCACCCATCTTTTAGTAAGGTTTATATTCTTCCTTATTATAGATTTTGGAGCTTGAGATCCTTATCGCTTATTTATTTTATGTACAAAAATATATAATATATTTTAGCGTATAACTTTGGAAGTATTATCTCTCAGTTTCTAGAGTATATTTCAATCCTCTTGACAATGTTTTACACTTGTCAGAAAATTTTGATTTGTATAAAACCTACCTTATTAATTCATTATCATAGGGCTGGAGCGATAGCACAATGGGTAGGGCATTTGCCTTGCACACGGTTGACCCGGGTTTGATTCCTCCATCCCGAGCCCGGCAAGCTACCGAGAGTATCTCGCCTGCACGGCAGAGCCTGGCAAGCTACCCGTGATGTAGTCCATATGCCAAAACCAGTAACAACAAGTCTCACAATGGAGACATTATTGGTGCCCACAAGAGCAAATCGATGAATAACGGGATGACAGTGACAGTGACAGATGAAATCATATATTTGGGTGTTATATCTAAAAAATATTGCCAAAGTCAAAGTCATCTTGTTTTTTTCTTGCTATCATCAAGTGGTTATATCTTCTTGAATTTGACATTAGTTCTGGGATCCATTTTGTTATTTATTAACTTTTATGAAGCGTCAATGGCCAGTATCTATTGTCATTGGTTATTTTGCATATGAAAGTTTCACTTATAGAATTTAATGAAGTCATTTCATTTCAAGGGTTGCTTCAAGTCTTTGTCAAAGATCAGTTGAGTATATTTATGTGGAAAATCCTTGGAATCTCTTTTATGTTCCATTGGTTTCTCTATTTATCTTGCCAATACCATGTGATTTTGTAAACTAGAATTTTATAATAAGTCTAGAAGTTGGATAGGATTATTTCTCCAAACTCTTGACACTATTGGGTACTAATTCCTTTTTTATATTTACATATTTCGTCTCATTCACACACAGTTCCGGATAGGGTCAACAAAGGCATTCTTATATTTAATAACATTATTTTTAGCCTATCAATTACTATTTTTTTTAATTCTTGACCTGATCTTTCCAACATACCTATAATATCTGTATCCATTACTGGTTATTACTCTTTTTTTCTAATTATACAATTTTTCTTTTACTATACATTGTATATTTTTGTGGATAGTTTACACATGGGCTGGAGTGATAGCACAGCAGCAGGTAGGGCATTTGTCTTGTACATGTTCGACCCAGGTTTGATTCCTCCGTCTCTCTCGGACAGCCTGGCAAGCAACCAAAAGTACCCTGCCCACGTGGCAGAGTCTAGCAAGCTACCGTGGCATATTCGATGCTAAAAACAGTAACAAGTCTCACAACGGAGATGTTACTTGTAACCGCTCCAGCAAATTGATGAACAATGGGATGACAGTGATATAATGCAGTTTACAAACATAAAAGCAACTGTTCTAAGTAAATTTTTTCTACTTTGTAATGTGATGGTAAAATATATGGGGTAAGATGTATGGGTTTACAAGTCTTACAATCTATGTTAGGTATGAATCTTTTAGCATCATTCACTGAAGAGACAAAGTTGACAATAAACATTGTTTAATTTTAGTCCAAAATTAAGTGACATACAGAAAAGAACTTATTTGGGAGCTCTTAAAGCTGATACATAGATCTATGTGTATATTTTTTTCCACTATATAATAGCTTTGACTACTGAATTTTTTCTTTTTCTTTTTGGGTCACACCCAGCGTTGCACAGGTGTTACTCCTGCATCATGCACTTAGGAATTACTCCTGGAGGCACTAGGGGGACCATATGGGATGCTGGGAATCGAACCTGGTTTGGCTGCATGCAAGGCAAATGCCTTATCCCCTGTGTTATTGCTCCAGCCCCCTTGAATACTGCATTTTTATAATATTGATTAAATATGGAATTCTGATTCATCTAGCTATCTTCTTCTTTCCTCAATTATCATAGACTGTTTAGAAATTTTATGGTCCCATACAATTTTAACTATTGCTTTCTTTTGAATTTTGTAAAATAAGCTTGTTGGATTCTTGACAGAATTTTTTTATTTAACATTTTCATCATTATATTATTGTTTTACACAAAACTGAAATTTATATTTACTAAAAACTATATAAATTAAAATTTATTTACTAGAAACTATATTTTACTAAAATAAAAACTACACAGATGCTTCACCTCTTGGATTATATTTAATCAGAAGATTTTTATTACTAAAATATTTTAGACTTCTGTTACTGGAATATTTTTCCTTCTCTTTGGATATTTTGTTATAAATGAATTGAAATGTGAACAACTTTTTATTTTGATTTTGTGTCCCCCAAATTAATTAATTTATGTCTTTTAATTTTATATATATGAGATCATATCATTTCAAGATGTAGAGAGTTTTACTTATTTCTTTCTATCTGAATGCTTTTTTTTGGTGGGAAGTTCCTATTAGGAGAACTGAGGGGTCACTTTCCACAATGAGATGTCTTCTGTTTATTTTGCTTGACAATTTAGGATTTCTAGCAGTATTTTGAATATTAGTTTGCTAGTGGGTAGCATTGTCTTATTTTTGATTTAGAAAGTATTGAGTCTATGGCATTGTTATTAGCTTGCCATAGATTATGCTTATTATGGTGAGGTATATTCTTCTATACTAAAAGTGTTGAGATCTTTTAGAATGGTTTCAAGATGACATTATATTAAAGTACAAGTAAGAACTACCAAGTCAATTAGTTCCCAGCCTTGATCAAATACATGCTGCTCCATATTTAAGTCACATTTCTGCAGTGATTACTTTTACATATTATTTTATATGGCTAGTTTCTAGATCTTAACTTGATGATGATGATTATTGTTATTATTATTGTTTTCTTGTATGGGGGAGGACTGAAGAGACAGCACAGCAATAGGGTGTTCACCTTTCACGCAGCCGACCCATGTCGGCTCTACCCCTCTTGGAGAGCCCAGCAAGCTACCAAGAATATCATGCCCGAATGGCAAAGCCTGGCAAGCTACCCATGGCATATTCAATATTCCAAAAACAGTAACAATAAGTCTCACAATAAGAGATGTTACTGGTGCCCACTCGAACAAATCTATGAGGAACAGGATGACAGTGACAGTGACAGTGTATGGGGGATTATTCCTGGCTCTGAACTCTGGGATCATTCCTGGCAAAGATCAAGGGACCATATATGGTTCCAGGAATGAAATCCACATCAACTGCTTGCAAGGCAAGTACCACACTGACTGTACTATTGCTTAGCCCCAAATTGATAAATTTTTATTAAATGATTGCTTACACATATAAAAGTTGAAATGGTAGATATGAAACCAAAATATTTTTTTCATGTGTAAAAATGCTTATGATATTGTTATATACCTTATCATTCTGTCTGTCAATATTATCACTGTAGCACTGTCATCTCGTTGCTCATCAATTTGCTCAAGTGGGCAGCAGTAACGTCTCCATTGTGAGACTTGTTGTTAATGTTTTTGGCATATCAAATATGCCATGGGTAGCTTGCCAGGCTCTGCCATGTGGGCGAGATACTTTCAGTAGCTTGCCAGGCTCTCCGAGAGGGGTGGAGGAATCGAACCTGGGTCTGCCTCATGCAAGGCAAACACTCTACCCCCTGTGCTATCGCTCCAGCCCATCAATATTATATATAATAATTTCTTCTCATCTTCTAACAGCATGGATTTTTTTTAGGAATAATAATAAAAAGATATATGCCCAATCCTAGTGAACAAATACTGTCTTTTTCTTATTAAAAACTAAGGGAGGAACCTTGTGAATTCCTTGTAGAATTTGGTTGCTTTTTCTTAAAATTCAGGATTGAGGGCTCGGTGCAAGAAAACAACCTTCACCTGTCTGAAGCTGTGAATAAAATTTTGGTACCATTTAGTTCCCCACATTCTGTTAGGAATGACCCTTGAGCACTTTTCTGGGAGCAGCCCTAGAACACTGCTCTGTGTGTGTGTTGAAAAAGAAATGATATCCAATCCCAGTTTTAAACAACTGTGGCCTTGAGAAATTCACCTCTTAGTCTCCAATAAAATTATTGCATAGTAGTGATTAAGCACAATATTTCCGAAGAGAAAGAAAAATGAGGATTTCCTTGTACAGATTGTACTGTTCATGTTCTTCATTGCTGTAACCTGAAAATCGTCCTTTAGGAATAAATCAGCCTGTAGTTTCAATAAAATAGGAATTATCGTGACAATTTTTAAAGATCATGTAAAGATTGTTCTTTTCCTGAAATAAGAGGGACACACACATGGCTGATGACTAAGGGCCTTTGTTATCTCAGGATTTCACAAAGGGGACATGGCTCAATAAAAATCTCAATGTGATATAGAATTTCTAGGAAACAACAACATTTTCTAGGCTAGAATATTGAAGAGAACAAAGCTGAATTTCTTGATAATAAGATGCATTATTTTTATAACATAACAAGTTAGATAAGAACCTATTCTGAGGATTCTGAGAGGGTGGTTTTCTGTGCATTCTAAAATCACAGCATCTGACAGGGACAGAAAAGTGGTTTCATGGGGAGGTGTATCGATTGCCTAGTTTAAAGCATCAACAGGCTTCTACGCCTGGAAAGTTCCCACATCTTCTACTTTAGGCAAGAACTGTCAACCTACAGAACTTCCAGCAGAACTGATAGAGACAACCTTTCCTATCTCACACAAACCTTTGACCTGACAACCACACTGTTTTGCGTCACCCTTTCACAATGAAATGGATAGCCTCAATTCCCCTTATCTCCAGGCTAGAAACTCTTCCTTAGCATACCAAGCTGTATGACTAGGTAGGAGAGTAGAACAGACAGAGGTTTCCAAGACGAAGTAAACAAATCGAGTTTTATAGGAAAAGGAAAAAACTGCAATCCACACATTTACGAAATTATTCTTTTTCTTCATCAGAGACGGCAATAAAACCTGCAACACTCCAGTGCCTCTCTTTGGTCTGGAGCTGCCCGCTTTTGTGAGCTGCCCACTTTTCTTCGCTCTTCAATCAGCTCAGCTTTCAGAGACATCTGGCAACGAAAATTCCTTTGACATGCATACAGGAATCTTGTACCTCCCAAAGGAACCTAGGAGCTTAATGCGCTAATAGGTCAAGTATTTAAATAAGTTTTTAAAGCAACATTGCATTCTACCTGAAACTATGCCAGGTATTCACATGTCACCTGACCCAGACTCAGGTTACAGATAAACACCCACACCAAAAATAAATATAGAAGGATATGTAATTTTTGTTGTTATTTTTGTTGGTGACGTTATTGTTGAGCCATATCCAGTTTGCTCGGGGGCTGGTTCTGGCTCTTTGCTCAGAGAACTCCTGCGGAAGGATTCAGGGAACATATGTGAATATCAGAGATTAAACAAGATAAGACTATGAGTATCAGAGATTAAACAAGATAAGACTACCAACTACACTATCTTTCCAACCTTTATAAGCACTACTCTTTATAATGGTGCTTGATGCCAGCAGGAGTCCCGAGGTGATTTATATGAAGTGAGGATGAGAGAGGTAGCAGCCTCAAGAATGAAATCTACCCCTTTCTTTTTATCCACTCTGTCACTCCAGGAATGACTGATAAGAAAGAGTGAAAAACCACATCTCAAGAAGAAAGACGTGGTCAACATGTGCTCAAGTACATGTTTATGGGTTGGCAACACACATGCAATCATGCCTCCTTTATTCAAGTTGACCTTTATAGAGTTTTCCCAGACTACCACACCGGGGGCTTTCACCTACGTGAAAGTTCATTGCTAGAGTGGTTACCAAGGGCAAGAGCTGGAAGCAGTAGAAGGGCTTTGATATACTTTTCACAATCTTTGTTCCTATGAGAGTTTATCTCAGAGTGGGGTCCAGCCTCTGAATCTAAGTTGTTAAGAGAAGCTAAAAGTCTTATCAGGGTCAGTTTCTATCTCCAAAAGGTGGGTCCTGGAAGCCATAGGGCAAGTTGGTTTTATTACTTCCCAAGAACAATTTGGGGTTGGCATGGGTGGGGGGCACAGTGGAGCGGAGGGATGCTTTTTTAAAAAATATTTATTAGTGAATCACCATGAGGTACAGTTACAGACTTACAAACTTCTGTGCTTTCGGTTCAGTCACACAATGGTCGAGTGCCCAACCCTCCACCAATACCCATCTTAAAATTTTCCACCAATGGTCCCAGCATCCCTCCCAAGAATGCTTTCTTATCTCCTTATCTGCCTGCCTTTTTCAGTACTTAATCTCAGTAATTCCCACTATAGAATTATAATTTTCATTTTTTTTACATAGGTATTTTTTTCTATTTTACTCTCATATTTATATTTCTCCTACCAATTTATTAATTTCTTACTTGACACATTGTATAATTAAAAATGAATCAAATTGATAGATATCAATATTAAATTAAATTGATAGATATAAATATTAAATTAAATTGATAGATATCAATCTTAAGTTGATAGAACCCAGAGAGATAATATCTGGGTTCAATACCTCATATCATGTACTATGTTCCCCTGAGCATCACCAGGAGTGATACCTGAGTGTAGAATCAGAAGTAGGATCTGAGCACAGCCGGTGTAACCCCCCCAAACAAAAAAATAAAAAATGATAAATGAATATATGAAGCACTATTAACTCTTCTATGCAAAGAAATTTCAAATTTACTTTAAAAAGTGACATTCATGTTTAGCAGAGACAAAAACTATTTTAAAAAGTGGTTATGTAGATAATATAATATTATTTCTCCTGATTCATCCTTTTATACATGCATCTTTTTTTCTTCTTAGATGGCTCATGTTTGAAGATATGTGATAAGAATAGTTTTGTTTATTCCATATGCTAATATATGGAAAATCCATGTGAAATAGGGGACAGTATTGTTCGTCTATACTAATAGAATTCAGACTTTATGTCCTCACATATCTCAGCAAGTTATGATAAAAAGAAAAACTAATGCATATGCCATTTAAATTAAAGCTCTTGTGATAGGGGTTGGAGAGATAGCACAGCGGGTAGGGCCTTGCATGCGGCCGACCCGGGTTCAAATCCCAGCATCCCATATGGTCCCCTGAGCACCGCCAGGGGTAATTCCTGAGTGCAGAGCCAGGAGTAACCCCTGTGCATCGCCAGGTGTGACCCAAAAAGCAAAAAAAAAAAAAAAGCTCTTGTGATAGAACCTTGTTATTTAAGTTAAATTCAATTAATTAACATTTATTTCTTCCACTCAGAATATAAAGAATTATCCCTATTTCTCTACGTAAGCATTTTTCACACTTATGGTGATCACTAATTTTTTTTCAGAAATATTTTGATACAATGTTTTTTAGAATTTCAAGAAGTTGTTTAGTTGAGTTTAAATAATTTATTCATATTTAAATAATTTATACCAGAAAAGAAAGTGATTATCAAAATTAAAGTATTTTATATTTATGCTTAAAATATAACTTTGTCTTTTTTTTGAGAGGTCACACGGGCAGCACTTAAGGGTTACTCCTGGCTCTGCGTTCAGGAATTCCTTATGGTGGAATCTGGGGACCATAAGAGCTGTTGGAAACCAAAACTGGGTTAGGCAAGTGCAAAGCTAGCACCCTATTCTCTGGACTATAACTCCAGCCCACACATATAATGTCTCTGAATAAAAAGATAAAGCTTTAATTAGTACTTGATACTGCAGCTATACTTTTACACCTTTGTGATTTAAATATAATGATTAATATATATATAATTTCAACATTGGTAAGAGGCTAACTTATCTCTCTGGCCCAACTTTAAGACTTCTGCAGTTCATCCAGTGGGAGTTCCCATAAATGAGTATGTCATTTATCAGAATGCTTAAATTTGATTTAAATTACTCGTGCATATTTTCCAAATAAAATGTATCTTTCTTGGTTGTGTATAGTACCAAAGAGATTCTGTATAGAGATTGACAAGGAGACGTTTAAATGCACTACTAAAATGAGCAGTTTTCCTTAACTACCAAATGGACATTATCCCTATAAACAAGAGTTTATAGGATTCCTAGAACAGTAGCTGCACTGCTATCTGAGTATTTGTTACAAATAATTTTTTTTACTTTTTTATTAGTGAATCACCATGAGGTACAGTTATAGATTTACATATTTTCGTGCTTCTGTTTCAGTCATACAATGCTCAAGTACTCATCCCTCCACCAAATAATTTTTTTTTTTTGCTTTTTCGGTCACACCCGGCAATGACAGGGGTTTCCCCTGGCTTTGCACTCAGGAATTACTCTTGGTGGTGCTCAGGGGACCACATGGGATGCTGGGGATCGAACTTGGGTCGGCCACGTGCAAATGCCCTACCCGCTGTGCTATTGCTCTGACACCCAAATAAATTTTTTAGAACTTCCACATTACTACTGATTCAGAAACTCTGAGTATGGTACCCAACAATTAATTTCAAAAAAATCCCTAAGATTAGACTGATGTGGGAAAGTTTGAAAGCTGCTAGCTATAAGAATAAAGTGAATGAAATGTGGATTAATATATAAGAAAGTCCATATAGCCTTGTGTCAAAAATGTAGAGCAATAGTGTATTAATAGATGATTCTTGGAAAATAAAGTTGCCATTACATGTATCATGTTTCCTTACTTTAGATAGTTGTAGATATAATAATAGTTTGGAGCGACAGTGCAGTGGGTAGGGTGTTTGCCTTGCATGCGGCCAATGAGGGTTTCATTCCTTTGTCACCCTCAGAGAGCCCTGCAAGCTACCGAGAGTATCTCACCGGCACAGCAGAGCCTGGCAAACTACCCATGGAATATTCAATATGCCAAAAACAGTAACAACAAGTATCACAATGGAGATGTTACTGGTGCCTGCTCAAGCAAATTGATGAGCAACGGGATGACAGTGATACAGTGATAATAATAGTTTATATATTTATATCATATTCAACTTGTTAAATTGTTTTCTGGTAGCTCATTCTAATTCTCAACACTGTCAAAATATATCCAATTTGTAAGAAAATTCCATGTTTTGTTAGAGGCCACCTACTTGAAAGTAATAAAAATTTAATTTTCCTCTTCTGGGACTTCTTATAATGTACATGGCACAATAAAACACCTACAAAAATAGTGATTACTATATGTCATATCTTAATTATTCTGTATCTAAGTGTTTCAAAATTTGAATGTTACTCTTAATATTAGGTGAATCTGAAAAATGTTTATAAGAACTTCTATCATCTTAATCAGTGCGTTTGCTCCATAAACATACATGTAAGCTAATTTATTATATTGTTGAGGTATATTGTTAAATGCACAAAGGTAGATATTCAAAAGTATCAAAAATAAATTCATTATCATTATTTTGTTTACATATATGCCATGAGCGTTGCACTTTAAGATTTTCCTTTACTTTACTTATAAAGACATACAACCAGAAAGACAAAATCAGCATCATCTTGGTCTAACATGTAGTAGAATTCCTCATCTTTCTACATATACTTCCCTCTCTGATATAATAAGCAATGTACCATTAAACATAAATATATGTACCTGCAAAATGCTGTACAAAACAAATACTATTATGTTACCAATCTTTAGAATTTCTTCTCTAGTGAATTATGACCTTTATAAAATGGTAAGCAATTAGAAGATCGCCAAAACACTTTTGGAAGCATAAAGAATGTCACAGAGCTAAGTTCCTATATGTAACCTGAGCCTTGAAAACAATATTGCTTTCCAAGACTACAGCCTGGAAAACAAATACGTGTTTTTGAAAAATCATTGTCCTTGAATTAATGTGCAAAGTTTGTTTACTTTTAACTAAGTTCTATTTTTGGTTTTTGTTATTTGTGTTTGACCATAGATGAGCAGTAAATATTTTTGAAATGTTTTTTGAAATTTGACTATCTACACTGAGAAATGTTGCAACATTAAATTTTAATTTATGGTGAATGACAAAAATATATATACCAAATATTTCAAAGGGAAAATAGCTGTTCCTGGATTTGAATAGTATTTTTTGAAATAATTTGTATTTTTTGTTCTGTACATTAGAGAAAGATTTGATGAATCAAAAAACCCTTTTTTCCTTTGGTTTCTATCTAGTTGGTTTGGCCATTTTTTAACCATACTCATGCTTTGACAAATATTACTAAAATTTTTAAATGATATGAAACAATTACAAATTTGAAAGTTCAAAGTAGGAACTAGAGGCGTAGTACAGCTGGTAGTGGGTTTGCCTTGTTAATAGCTGACTCTGAGTTTGATCTCTGAAGATATATGGTCCCTAGAGCACCGCCAAAAGTGATCCCTGAGTTTAGAGTCAGGAGCAACCGCTGAGAATCAACAGATAGGTGACCCTAAAACAGAAATGCAAACAAAAAAAGTAAATATTTTAACTTTTTTGAAAATATCTAAGTAGTATTATAAATTGTTAGTCATAACACCACTTGTTTGCTCGAGCAGGCGCAAATAACGTCTCCATTCGTCCATGTCACGTGTTAGTGTAACCCAGTGGTATCTGTTCGCTCCAGGAACATGAAGAGCCTCAAACCGTTCATTCACGGTTTTGACAAAGATGTCTTACTATCTTGTAGCAGGCGGCCACGTGGTCTTTTGACATCTCGTGGAATCCAGAGGTAACAGCTCTATTTCAGTGGTCGTCTCTAAATTGCATTACACATCTGGCCCCTCTGATTTTTGACACTTTGATAAACGAGACAGCATCCCTGATTCTTGATCATTACTGGAGGTTGGAACTCCGGATTCCTTCTCTCACTTGAGTGAAATGTGATACTCCAAGCATAGCTCTTTCGATTTCTCTTTGGGATACCTGAATAGCGTTCTCATTCTATTTTCGTAGGGCCCAGGTCTCTGAGGCATATGTTAGAGCAGAAAGAATGATAAAGTCGAAAAGATGTGCCCAGAGCCAGAGGTACTTCATCCTCTTAACCACTTCTTCAATGCCCTTGAAGTCATTCCATGCTGCTCTCTTCCTCCTGCACAGTTCTGGCGCCAAGTCTTTCCTCATGTTGAGTTCTCGACCCAGATACACATAGCTTCTGCATTCAGAGATGACTGTTTCATAGAGAGCAAATGGAATGTCAGGGAATAGTTCGTTTTTCATGAACATTGTCTTGGTGAGATTGAGCTGCAGTCCAACCTTTCCACACGCATGGTAGAAGTCGGCCAGCATTTGTGCCATTTGGATGTTTGGCGTTATGAGAATGATGTCATCAGTGAATGGAGGTGGTGTAGTTGCCGAGAGTCTATCTTCACTCTCATTCCTTCCCATTCCAGTCATTGCATGACGTTCTTGAGGGTGACACTAAAGAGTTTCAGTGAAATGGTATCACCCTGCTAAACCCCTCTCTTTACATCAATGATCACTTTCTTGTAGAATGGTGAGATCCTGGTGATGGATCCAGAGGATCTTGATGTACTGAGTTTGAACACACTGTTTGGCTAGGGCTTCGATGACCACTTTAGTCTCAAAAGAATCAAAGGCCTTCTTTAAATCAATGAACGTTAGACAGAGCAGCATCTTGAAATCTTGTGAAACTTCAATGAGCTTTGTCACTATGTGTATATGGTCAATCGCGCTCAATCTTTTTTGTAACCTGGCTTGCTTGTATGGTTGTTCTTCATCTAGTGTTCTGCCTATTCTATTCAGGATGACTTGAGTGAACAACTTGTAGACGGCTGACAACAGACAGATTAGGCGATAGTTGCTGATGTGGTGGATGTATCCCTTCATGTACAACAGAATGGTCACGCTGGTTTTCCATTGGAACGGAACCTTGCATTTGGACAGGTAGCGTGTGAAGAGCTGAGCCAGTGTATTGATGAGTACTGGTAACAGATTATTCAGGTGTTCGGGTCTGTTCATGTCCTGACTGGGTGTTGTATGCATCTTTACTGACAAAATGGCATGTCAGATTTTTGAAGGGAGCATGTTGGGAATGACATATCCATCCTGCAGAATTTGGTATGTGCGCAGGTGGATGTGGCTATTGAAGACACCCAAGTAGAAGTTGTGAATAATCTCCATTGCCCTTCTGGAAGATGTATATATCCATCAGGACATTGGAGGGCAGTCATCTTGGTCTTGTAGTTGGCGGAGAACAGGAGAGCATTGCAAATACTTTTCCTGGCTTCTGCCTCATCAGCCAACACTGCTGCTCTACTATCGTTGAGGTCTTCCTTCTCTGCACAGCTTTTCAAGCTTGGACGTTAGCTTGTGATTGCCTGAGGCTTGTGCCAAAACATGTTGTTGAATGAGCTCGAGAGTTTCTGAAGACAGGCATCTGTTTATGGCTTTCCTACTCTCATCATTTCTCGTGCAGTCCTTGAGGTGCTGAACCAATTGATCATATTCCCTGTCTATGTTGTCAATGACGGCATCTTCCTACATTGATGCAATAGTACCAAAGAGCTCCCAGTTGGTGGGAATTCTGGGAGTTCTCATCTTAAACTTAAACTTTGCAGTCCTTTCTTCCCACTATGTGAAGTAGAATTTTGCATGAAGGAGACGGTGGCCCGGTCCCATTTGGAATTTTGGGACAGCAGTGACATCTGTCAGGCAAAACTATCGATTGAATATGATGTGGTCAATTTTATTGTTGAACTGTCCATTGGGAGACTCACATTTCCAACCTTTTGATTCGGTCCTCTGGAACTGTGAGTTACCATGATGGTCGTGGTTGACATGATGAACTCAGACAGTCTCTCACTCTTTTCATTCCATTCTAGGCCATGGGTCTCAATGTGGAGTTCTTCAGGCAACCTTCTCGGTCCTATCTTGGCATTAAAATCACCGACAATGATCTTGTAGAAGGTGTGGTCTTCTTTATAGTATTTTTCCAGCTCCATGTAGAACTTCTTAATTTCTTTTTCATCATAATTGGATGTTGGTGCATAGACGACGAAGATAATAACTGCCAGCAGTGAGCCACATCTATTCAAGAGTAATCATCTGATTTGGGTTGTTAGGCATTCGAATGAATCAATGCTCATGGCCAAGTTCGTGTTGACATGGACACCGACACCACCGACACCTCTATTGTCACATGTTCCGAGGAACAGTTTTTCTCCGGTGTTGAAAATGGCATTATATGACCAATGCCTTCTCCTCTAGGTCAGACCAATGATGTCCTACTTGACCTTCTGAGTGTGCACCATCAGGTCCTCTATGGATGCTTCTGATGCCAGTGTACGTGCTTTGAAAGTACAGACAGTCATTTTAGTCCTTCTTCATTTCGGCAGTCTAGTTTGTCCCTGAGATTTTATTACCCTCACTTTCCTTTCTCATCCTTCTTAATGCTGCCATTAAGCCAGGTAGCTTGCCTGGCTCTACCATGTGGGCGAGATACTCTCCGTAGCTTTCCAGGATATCCGAGAGGGATGGAGGTTTTAGGGCAGCCTCTAATCACCCTTATATGTATTCCCATGGTTCACACCATATTTGAACCCCATCAAATATGGTGCGGTCATAATATAATACTATAAAAAGCCTAAATAAGAAATAGTGGTACTTGTTTAGTTATTGTATTTGCTATGTATAGATTGAAATGTAGACATTTTTGCATAATTTTGGCATAGCCTACCATTTTTAAAATTTGTTTTTTAACTCTATAGTTCATTTAAATTGAAATTTTTAGTACATAAAATTATTTTGCACCATCCCATAAGATAATATACTAACATAAATATATGCACTTTGCAGTAGCAAAGAAATTAGAAAATATTGTATATTTGTCTCTAAGAGCCATCATAATATTTTATCATTTACCGGTTATGTAATTTTCGACAGGATTTTACCAATATTATTTTTACAGTTTCTGACATATAAACATAATGCCTCATTAAAAGTCATTTTTATTAAATAGAATTATTATTATTTAAAGTCTTCATTATTTACTGTGTCCTATGGAGTTCCCATCATAGTAACATTTTGCATATTATTTCTCTAATCTTTACTAGTCTCATTAATAGTTTTACTATCTCACCAAAGATATTTTATTAACATTTATTGCTTTTACTGGGGTCTTAGGGGTAAGTCAGTATCTCAAAAGATATATATTGAGAAAGGTGAAACAAAATTTTTATGTCTGATATATCTGTCTCTAAGTCCCTTCCATTTTACACATTGTCCAAATAAAAGCCTCTATATATGTTACCTATTAGGTGGATATATTTTCCTCTCATATTTTGTATTTTCTATAAATGATTAGTAATATCTTAAATTAAAAAGCAATCTTACTTGTCAAGATTACGATCACGAAATCTTGTTCATCGATTTCTTGAGTGGGCTCAGTAACTTCTCCATTCGTCCTATCCCTGAGATTTTAGAAACTCTCTCCATTCGGCCTTCTTAACAGTGGAAGCTCTTTCAGGGTCAGGGGAATGAGATCCAGCTTGTTACTGGATTTAGCATGTGAATACACCATGGGAAGCTTGCAAGGCTGTCCCATGTGGGCAGGAAACTCTCAGTAGCTTGCTAGTTTCTCTCAGAGGGAGAAGTAGGTTCTAAGATATCTTCTGGGAGCATGCTTTTAAGTCTCTGGATGTTGGCCGTTGATGGAGTTACACACACCTGGGTTCCTCTGCCAGTACCTTCATGCATGAGGCCTGTCTGAACCTGTGGAGAGGGGTCTTGAGCATGGTTATGGCTAGGTTCCAGTGGTCTTAGGCTGCCGGGAGCTCTGCTCGGAGTTGGGAGGGAAACTGGAGCTCATCCCCTCCGAGGGGCCCCAGGGAAGACAGCCAGGTATATGGGCAAGAGACTCTCTGCATCGATGTCTACTGGCAGCTTGCTTTTAAATCTCTGGATGTTGGCCGTTGATGGAGTTACACACACCTGGGTTCCTCTGTCAGTACCTTCATGCATGAGGCCTGTCCAAACGTGTGGAGAGGGGCCTAGAGCATGGCTGTGGCTAGGTTCTGGTTGTCTTTGGCTGCCGGGAGTTCTGCTTGGGGCGGGGAGAGAAGCTGGAGCCCATCCCCCTTCGAGGGTCCCTGGGGAAGACAGCCAGGCATGTGAGCAGAGAGTCTCTTACTTGTCACTGGACACAATAAAGAAATACATTGAATTTATCATTTCATGTCTCCATTATGTAAGAGAATAGAAGTGGGTAGTGGTGAAGCTCTAAGTAATCAGATGGGCATGGCAACTAAGAGAAGGATTATCTGACAGGTTATATCTGTCCGAAGTGAATTTAAATAGCTCCTACTATCTCTGAACATCACTGTGTGCTCAGTGATGCTTAATCTGCACCTATGCCACTTCTTACAACATTTATTTAGCTGGATATAGAACCAAAGTTGGGAAAAGTGATACATATTTAATTTTTACAAGGTTTTCAGCCACAAATATGAAATCTAAATTTTTATTGGGGTTTTGAGCCACCCATCTGTGTTCAAGTCTTACTGATGGCTCTGTGATCATCAGATATCACTCCTGGTCATAGTCAGGCAACCATATGGGGTTCTGGTGATTGAACCTAGGTTGGCAGTATGCTGTAACTGATCCTAAAATCTCAGTTTTGATGGATAAAATCTCAACATTAAGCTAATTTTGTTGAAATCTTAAATATTCACCTTTGCTCTTTCAAAGTTGTTATAGTTTTATGCATTAAAATATAAAAAAAAAAACCAAAGAGACTAGACAGTATGGAACAATGCCTTACCTTAGATTACAAATCCATTAACAAATAGTGAAAGGAGAGTTGAGAATGAATAGAGAACCAATTGAGGTGACAATGGAACAGTGGTTTAACATTGTGGCACTTTAGATGAGGTTCAGTAAAGTTGTCATCAATACTATAAACTCAAACATATTGAAACAATGTCATCTTATTAACAGCAATAACAATAAATCATAACTCAGGCATCTCCATTTTTATTCTATCAGAGTATATCAAAGTCTTTTCTCATCCACAATCCAAGTGTACATGGGAAGTAGAAAAGAATACATATCCCCAGAAACAACAATCACCAATGTGGAGTGATAGTGTATAAAAATTTCTTTAGCTTCCAAACTGTATAACTGATAGTTATTCTAATTCATTTCCTTGAAAAATTCTCAGAGGGTCTGGAGTATAATGGAGGTGTAGTTAACCCTTTTCTGTATTGTATTCTTTAATGCACACCCCTTTTTATGGTTTTTTATTTCTTTGCCATCTCATTTTCCTACTTTCTTACATCTAACTCTTGGAATCATGTTCCAAATAAATGTCATATAATGCAATCTTTGCCTTAAGTTATCTTTTTTGTAACCCAAACTGAAACTACTTTTTAAAGAATGTCCATAACATGGAGCCCAGTGGGTTAGGGCATTGCCTTAGCAGGCAGCTGACTCGGGTTTGATTACTCCGCCCCTCTCGGAGAGCCCGGCCAGCTACCAAGAGTATCTTGCCCGCATGGCAGAGCCTGGCAAGCTACCTGTGGCATATTCAATATGCCAAAAGCAGTAACAACAAGTCTCACAATGGAGACATCACTGGTGTCTGCTCTAGCAAATCCATGAGCAGCAACAGAGACAGTGACAGTCCATAACATGAAAGGATATTCTCTAATAATTCTTATGTCATCATTTTTTATAATCAGTTTTTCATAGGGAAGATAAAACTTCCCTAATAAACTACAAACTGTGTGGGTAGGAACAACATCTTTTTTGTCTTACCTCCTTTCATTTTTTTTTCCAATATTTTCCTCTTAAACCCTGAATAGTCACTGAAACATACGAGACATTTAATTAAAAACCTTGTTTATTAACTGAAGTTTCTATGCAAAGCCTGGTTTTATTGTATTATCTTATGAAACATTTTTATGTGACACCTGAAAGCTATCCCTGGTGATACTCACCAGATAACATGGGCTTGCTGATTCAATACTACAGCCTGGTGAATAGGTGCTGCTTAGGCTTAGTATTATTTGGAGTCCCTATAATACTCTGAAACAAAGAATAGTTTATCCATCTTATAGGTATCATTTATATTGCATAAAGACACTTTCTTTTCTTTTTTTCTTTTTGTCCTGAGTACCTGTGTTTTTAATTGTATTTACAATTTCTATTTTTATTTGTTTTTTTGCTTTTTGGGTCACACCTAGCGTTGCACAGGGGTTACTCCTGGCTCATGCACTCAAAAATTACTCCTGGCAGTGCTTAGAGGACCATATGGGATGCTGGGAATGGAACCTGGGTCGGTTGCGTGCAAGGCAAACAACCTACCCATTGTGCTATTGCTCCAGCCCCCATTTACAATTTCTTATACCCATTTCTAAGCTGATGTCTTAAAGTCAACTCCCCTCACTCCAGTTTTTACTGAGAAAGAATATTGATTTATAATACTGTTAATGATAGAGTTTCAATGCTTCCAACTTTCTGATACCATACCTACCACCATGCATGTTCTCTTACTTTTAATCTCTATATTTTCTCTCTAAATAACTATTAAATCTCTTAGATTCTTTTCTCTTTGTCATTGTGTTACTACTACAAGATGCATTTCTGGTGTGCCATTACTTATCAAGATATGGGTGTTTGGAAGCAGAGACATTTTATGCTGTTTTATTGTTTGGTTTTTCTCTGCCATCCTATCTAGCTAGAGAGGTAGTTCAGATGTAGGGTGCTTGCTGCGCATGCTGCTGATCAGGATTTGAATCCAACACCAACACATGTGTTTAACTCTGCAATGAAGTATTCTATGAGGTAGTTAATGATAGATATGGTCTAGGTCAGTGAAATTTATAAAGTATTTTATGTATCGAATGTTTACTAGAGGTAAGTTGAGCTGGTGTAAGGTAATATTTCTCCAATCATTCTAATCAGTCACACTTTATAGAGTATTCATAATCCTCCTGGAAATAAGCCTTGATAAGTTACATATTTTAATTATACCATCCCTATTTTGGATAATGTTTTAACAAAGGAAGAAGTAACTAAATGGTACTAATTCAAATCTCTTTATTGTTCAAATCTCCTTAGTGTTTTTCAGGTCCATTTAAAGATATAAGCCAAAAATCCCATGAATATGTGCTTACCACAAGTGTGGGTAGCTCTTCTGTTGATGACATAACTGGTCATACACATAGAGTAAAACAATACATAATTTAATTATTACAGTATGAAGAATATTTGAATTTTTTAATGAATCAGTTTGGTCAGTCTACTACTTTTTAAAAAAGAACAACATGTATAATGAACAAAACAAAGCTACATAACTTAAGCAACATAATTAAGCAACTCATAATTCTGAAGTAAAACAGATTGGCAAACAATCTGACAGACAGCAAAGTTATTTTATGCTGTTTTACTGTGTGGTATTTTTTTCCCATCCTATTTAGATAAAGAATGACTAAGTATGAGGTCATCCACTGAAAACTCTATTGAATAAAGTTTATTTTATTAGCTATGCTTCAATTTTACAGAAAAACGGGGTAGGAAATCATGGCTAAATTTCATCAAAAAATCAGTTAAAGGAAACTGTCACCCTATTTTCTTTAAAAATGTAAAACAATTACTAACGTGTATTTTTCAATGATTAACCGCATATAAAAAGAATGGGCACATTGAAAAACAAATATGATGGGTAGGGGTGATAAATATTCATAAATATGGTTAATGCTAAGACACTTTCTTCTGTACTACTTATTCCACTTTACTTATTTCTAGTTGCTGAAGTGTTAGACATATTAAAATATTAATTTTCCGCTTTACTGGAATGATTTCTGAGTCAAGTGCCATTAAGATTCTGAATGTAAATATGAAAAAAGAGGATATGGTTCACTCTAATCCTCTTCATTGGTATTTTTCACTATTTATTTGGTTTTTTTAAAAAAACACTATTTCAAAAATTTTAATTGCTTTAGGAGACTTGTGCTGAAGCCAGAAAATGTGTCACTGCCTTGTGAAATATTGTCTGTCACTCAGGAGGCATTGGCTAGTACCCTACCATAAATATGTAAAACAAAGGACAGCTTTTTGGAGGCAGAGCATTATATGATGTTCAAATCCACATTTCATAGCTATCAAGAGCACTTTCTCTGTATTCTTCTATTTTTAAGCTTCCCTGCATTTCAATTAGAAATATATTTAAAACATAGCATGCAAAGCAATTTAATGGGTGTAAAGAAATTAATAGCAATGAGTTTGCTCTTAGCAAGCTTTGAACACTGACCAAAGAATGTGAAGAGCTCTGGTGGAGAGGTTTGTCGTTGTTCCTGGAGAATGAGGACACTAAAAACTAAGGATTATCGGGGAGGGTGGAAAATGGGGGGTGGGGGGTATACCGAGGATATTGGTGGTGGGAATGTGCAGTGGTGGAAGGATGGGTGTTCGATCATTGTGTGATTGTAACCCAAACATGAAAGCTTGTAACTATCTCACTGTAATTCAATAAAATTAAAAAAAAAAAAAAACTACAGATTATCATAGAAACTGAGATGAGGAGATGATTTTCATTTCTTTGATTTTTACCTTCACGACTTTTGATTTTTCCTTCATGTTTAAAATTATTTACCTTTACTTAGAGATAAAGGCAGTTTCCTGGAAGAAAGATCTGGAAGAAAACAAGGCACTTTAATTTTGAAGTAAATGTGTGTGTGTGTGTGTGTGTGTGTGTGTGTATGTGTGTGTGTGTGTGTATGCAAGCATATATATGTATCCATTTGTCTCTTTCAGGGAATTGTACATTACTGTGAATACTATACATAGTTGTAATCATTAAAATAATATTTATACCATCAGGATCATGTAGTCTCTATGTTATTTTTTTGTGCAATAATTTATTCTACAAAAACTGAGCATTTTGAAATGACTCTTAGTTACAAATAATATACATTAAACTTTGTCAGCAACAATTATTTTTACTATTTCCTGTATAATTTGTGCTCTTTTATTATATATAATATATATCATCGATAATGTAGATATTAATATTTATGCATATAAATATCTATATTACCCATGAATGTTGTCATACTTTCTAGTTCTATATTACTACTCATCATATTCTATTTTTATATCCTAAGTATATCCTCTGCTTTCCACACATTTAAATCGTAATTTTGGTGTCACACCTCCCTGTCTTGGGACTTATTCCTGGCTCTGTGCTTAGAAATCATTCCTGTCAGTGCTTGGGAACTACATACAGTGCAGGGGATGTAAACTGGGTCAACCTTGATAAGACAAGTGTCTACTAGCTATACTAATTCTCTAGCACCTATTTCCCACATTTTTAAGAGAGTAATTATAATATTTATTCCTAATTATAAATAGGTGAACAATATTCATTCCTATAAGAGTTATTCCTAATTTATGACAATTGCATAATATTTAAAGGCAATCATAAAATATTAATTCCACTTACAATGACAATTGCTGCATTTTTACCCAAATGTACCTAAATAACTGCTCTGTATATAGTCTGATCTGTACAATACAGTCATTTTCTTATTTAGAAGATGATTAAAAATTCCTATCATAATTCAAATTTAGTTTTTTTGAATTGCCATAATTCAAATTTATTTTAGGCACAAAATAAAATTGACAAAAAATACAAAATGTGTTTGGCACAAAAAAAACCAGTAACTTATTTTGGAGATTTAACTATCAAATAAAATATACTATCATATATATACTCCTTTATGTTTTCATGACTTACTCCTGGTTTTACTCTCAAGGATCACTCCTAGTCAGTTCAGGAGACCATATGAGATTCTAGGGACTGAACTTGGGTGGTCATGCGCAAGTTAAAAGCCCTATCTACTGTACAATTGCTCTGTCCCCTAGATTTTGATTTTTTCTAGATTTTTCATTATGAACAATAGAGGTAAATACTTTTGGACGCTGGCATGAACTAGAATCATGTTTAATCATCTCTTAATACTGATCAAGTATCTGTTGGCTGTAATTGATGGATAGAAGGGGAAACACTTTAAAAGATGTGGCTCCTGGAAAAAGACAAGCTGGACATTTTAGTGGTTCCTGGAGGACGGTTTATGAGAGCTTCTGAAACAGAGCATACTCTATTTCACTCTCTCCTTCCAGAGCTTCTGAGAAAAAAAGCATGCGTATGATATTCTCTATATTTTTCCCTAAGTCTGGAAGTAAATTATAATATGTTCTGAGTATTGGATTTAAGTCAGATATACCAGGTTTCAGTTATATCCTCCCCTTACTCCTTTCTGCTTACTTGCTGATTGGTCTTGATTTTATAATACTCAAATATTTAATCAGTAAAATTGAAATGTTATCACTAATCAAATAGAATCATTTATTTTCAACTAAATAATCTATAAAGCATCTCTCGTGCAGCATGCAGAAGATGCACATTAAATATTAACTATCATTATCTTTATTATTCTGTAATTGAGATCCGTTTTTTTCCCTTATTCCCCAACTTGATAAAGGGATTGAAAATTACATTATTAAGCATCTATGATAAGATAAGTGTTATTTTTAGCAACTTAAATAGATTATGTTATTTAAATATGATAAGAATTCTATAATTAAAATTTATTATTTCAATATTTCATATGAGAAAATTGAAATTCAGAGAAATAATACAGTTAAAAAGATTTCTAAAATCATGCTAAAACACAGGTTTCAAAAGATTTTTCCTATTGAGCATTACTGTCCTTTCCGAACTTCCCCCATGCGTTGCTAAAGAACAGATGTATTTCATGCTTTAAAGAATAATTTACATAATTTAAAACATATGTGTTTCATCACTGCTCATTTACTCTCTTATTTATTGAATTAAGAAAGCATCCATATTTCTTAGGAATAATTTATGGGTATTCAATAGGTTATGTCTTTGCTTCTATTTTACTTAAATTTATTTCTTTTTCTTTTTTATTATTAGTGAATCACTGTGGGGTACAGTTATAAACTTAACGAACTTTCATGTTTGCATTACAGTCATACAATGATCGTTTACCAATCCCTCCACCAGCGCCCATTCTCCACTGTTATCAATGTTATTCCCAGCATCCCTTCCACCACCCCATCCATCCCCCACCTCTCCACCCCGCCTCAGCATCAGGGCATTCCCTTTTATTCTCTCTCCTTTGGGGTGTTGTGGTTTTATTTTGCTTCTTTTTATATAACTTTTAAAAAAATCAATCACAGTGAGATACACAGTTCATAAAGTTGTTCATGATTGGGTTTCAGTCATCTAGTGTTTCAACACCTATCCATTCACAAGTGTACATTTCCTACCACCAATGTCCCTGGTTCCCCTCCTACTCCCTTCCCCATCTATGGCAGGCTCTCTCTCCTTCTCTCTCTCCCTCTCTCTCTGTGTCTCTCTCTTTCCTCTTGGGCATTAGAATTTGCAGCACATATACTGAAAGATTATCAGGTAGGTCAAGGGGTTTACGTGTCTTTGCTTTGTAATTAAGAACTAAAGTTTTGAATTCATTTATGCACTACAGGTAAACTATGAGTTATATGGCTCCTAAGGAGGATATGATCTATCGATGTATCTAATTTTCACATTTATCCAATAATTAGGCTCAGAAGATACAGTTCTACTTTCAGTAAATACATATGAAAAAGCAAACTACATTAATAGAAGAGTAGATTAGTAGGGTCACTGCAATTCAAGATCTGCTGAGGACTAAAGAAAAAGCAACCGCATGGCAATTTTCACATGGATTAACATTCATGAATGTATTCGAGGTCACTTATTGAATGAAGGACATGATAATTCATATAATGTTTGATATTGAGATTGCTTATGTAGAATTACAAAGTACAGCATCTAGGACAGAAACTGTGCTCTATACCTGTTAACTTTGATCTTTTCTCGAATTATTTTCTTACTCATTATTTTTTATTTTTTGTATACCACTTACCCCATCATACCTTTTAACTTTTTCAATGCATTATTTGTCTTTAATGTAAGAAACTTTAATTTTAAATGTTTCTTCTCTTTTTTCTTTTAGTTCTCTATCAGAGTGGCTGCAGTCACACATAATCACTGATTGTATTAAATCAGAAATCTGATTTCCTTTTTGGTTAAAATGCCACATAAAAGTATAACCACCCCTTCACTTTCAAATAGCAATTCAATAGTTTCAAAATCATTTATGTAATTTTTGTCATTTTGTGATGGATTAAAGGGAAAGGGAAATATAACAAGTATAGAGAAGTTTCATTCCTCCTTTCCTGTTAAAGTTTTATAATTTTCAAGAAACAGACTATTCTTATAAATTCAATTTGTTGCCTAAAGTATTAATTTTGAAAAAGTACTTAAAAGTAATAAGAAGTAGAGTTTATGAATAAAATCAAGATTTGCAGAACTTTTACGGTACCATTCATTATCTAGGTTTAAAAATATTCAGGTCCATTAATAATCTTGGGAGGTATGTGGGTAAGGGGAATCTGACCTTTAACAAATTCAAATTCTTCAGCATTAGAGCATTTTGCAACTATCTTGTTAAATTGAGGCTTCTAGAAAAACTCACAATGCAGATCAAGTGCAAAATGTTAGTTTATTTGTGCCTGTGCCATGGTCATAACTAAAATTTATTATGTTATGAAATGCTTTGAATATCATAGGAGATCATATTTTCAATGCACACAAAGGAGGTCCATGGTGAAACAATAGAATTCATTATGCTAAACATCTGAATTTCTGTGATTAGATTAAAATGTGAATTATATAGATGATGAAAATGTATATGTGGCTAACATGATTTGATTAAAGATATTTTTTATGGTGGTAAATTTAGTTCTTTTGAAGAGAAATTCCTGATCAATGATATTATCCAAGGAAGTGAGAGTCATCAGTTTTAACTTCCAATGTGTTGGGTTTATATTGCATTGTGCCATTAAAAAGCTATTTTCTCTCTGTGATTCTGTGCCTCATAATAGGCAGATATTAGGATATTTATCTACCTGGCAATATTCTTAGCCAATATTTGTCAGTCTTACTCTGCACAATTACAGCAGAAAAAGATTGGAAAGTGAGAGAATAAAGAAGAATAGACCACTAAGAAAGTAAATATGTATACCTAAGATGAGTTAGTGTTTTCCGTTTCCTAAACTTTTTGCTCTTTTTATGTATTTATTTCTCATGGTGAAATTTCTAAAGCAAACCATATAAGTAGTTTCTTCACCAACTGCAAAGTGATTTTATGAAAGAGAACTTCTATCTCTATTTTTGAATGGAACACAGAAGAAACATGTAAAAGAAACAGTTTACATATAGAATTTCTTTGATTAAAAATGTTATCTTCTCTCCTGAAATGAGAGGAAGACTGATTGGATAGATAAAAGTTAGGTGGAATAATGAAGCTTGAACATTTCTTTCAGAAATTTGTTCAATGGTTTTAAATTTTTAAATAAATATTCTTCAAAGTCTACAATCTTAGAAATTTACATTGCAATGATGGTAATCCAGGCCTAAGCTATCAACTATAGGATAAGTTTTATGGTCATAAACTTCATTAAACATACCAAGAGAATAGTCTTAGGTCTTCCAAAGAGAAATTAGACCCAAGATCATGACATATCAAGACTGTCTTAAAACTTTTAACATAACAGTTACTTCTCAAATACAATTAAATGTAGACTAAACAAAAACTACAACTATAAAAAAGTAACAACTCATGTTAATTTATTTTTCTCATAATATGAATTAAAACTGATTGTACTGTAATAAAAGTTTATAGATTTAGTAAATACCCATTTTAAGGGAAATAAAAATTCAAAAATTCAAATTAGTGCAAATTAGTGTCTTCCTGGTATGCTAACAAAAAACAATGGAAAGATGCAATATTGAAACATAACACTAAAATATTTATTTATTAAATAGCTTATTTTAAAGTTAATATATAATAATAGAGTAGCACTGTAGCACTGTAGTCCCATTGTTCATTGATTTTCTCGAGCGGGCACCAGTAATGTCTCCATTGTGAGACTTGTTGTTACTGTTTTTGGCATATTGAATATTTGGCACAGGTAGCTTGCCAGGCCCTGCTGTGTGGGTGGGATACTCTCGGTAGCTTGCTGGGCTCTCCGAGAGGGACGGAGGAATCAAACCCGGGTTGGCCGTGTGCGAGGTAAATGCCCTACCCACTGTGCTATCACTCTTGCCTATTGGGCAATTTTTTTTTCCACTTAAATTTTAACAACTTGAGCTATACTAACTAATAATAACCTATATAGAGAGGTATAGATAGATATAGATACAGATCTATATATACATATATACATATATTCTGGTTTTGAGGTCACACAATAAATAGAGTATACATTTCATATTATTCATTTAGAATGATACTTTCTAATAAAAAAGAGTTTGGGGGAAATTGTTTTATACTTGGAACTTTTTATGTTAATTTAAACATAAGATATTAGGTCATCTATAGTAGTATTTCTCAACTTGTGCCCAGTGTGCTACCAGGATATTCCTAGGAAACCACAGGTGAACAGCAAATAAAAGGGTGGGCAAAATCAAAAGACTAATAGCTCAATCAGAGTGACACAGGAGCCACAGGGATAAAAAACAAGGTCAAAAGGGGGCCACAGTTGGAAGATGCTTCAGAAACAGAAGTTTATATTATGATTGCAAGTGTACTATGTAATCACTAAATAGTATATAAGGGTATTTGTCACATTATAGTTAGGCCATGTCACAAATACAGAGAAAATGGTACAGTGGCAGACAATGAAAGTGGGCTTTAAGGGGGCTATTGAATACAGAGATTCTTTGCAACTCTTCTATCTTCTATAATTAGCACAAAATGTTCTCTGTTTAACACCATTTTAGTGTCAGTAAGGAATATTACTATAAGTGAATATTTAATGGTGTAAATCTAGAAATGAAAAAAAAGTCACTGTTTGGTATATTTCACTCAAATGACCACCAAAAATAAAAGAAAATTTTTCCAGAAAGGAAAGAGCAATCTCATTTTATTGAGCAGAATTTGGTATTTCATCACGTAATTATCATACTATCATCATATTATTCATTTAAGTAATATTTGAACAATTTAAAAAATACTTCACATAATGACCACAGCCCATGTTTTTGCAAATATTTGGCACTAAATCTGAGTAATTCTCCAGTAAAATTCAGTTCAAGGTGTAGTTACCTCTATTTCAACAATTGGCATAATTTTTGTGGGCATGGTGTGGTGATATTCAAATGTATAGAATTTACACTCTTATAAACCAATATTACATCAATATAATATGCAAACTACAGGACATTTAAGTCATAATTTTATTAAAACCTTATAACTCATAAGGCAAGTAATCTACACTTTAAAATTAAACATATAACATGTTGAGGTTAGAATACCCATACAGAATTAATTAAATTAGAAAAGTTTGAAATGGAAGAAAGAAAATGAAATTGCAGGAATGATGAATAATTATATTGCTTTTTAGGAAAGCATTACAAGGGACGTTGAGAAATAAGCAGAGTTATTAGGATGTATACAGGCACATCCTAGGCATAAATCATATTACTATTGTATCTCCAAGCCCTTTGTAATACTTTGTAACAATGTAATATAATTTTTCTTTATTTAAATTGTGATATCCCTCCATCATAGTCATATATGACCCTGGAAGCCCCCAACACTGGAATAGACTGGGTAATCCCTAGCACGGCAGAGCCAAGTCAGCACATCATTGAACCACTGGTCTGATTGGCCCAAAATTATTGGTGGGTCCTGGGGATCTCATTGGTTTGCACTTCTCCTTGGCCACAGGGAGCTTGGATTTGTTGATTGCTTCCCCAACCTGTCAATTACCTTTGCCTTCTGATCAGATTCTGCTGACTTGGAAATATTGTTTTTCTCTTGTACTTAATGTCCTTTGCATGGTTAGTTACTTCAAAGCAATTACTTTTTGTATAGACACAGGAAGATAGTTAAAAAGACAAGCCTATAACTTGGGAGTTGATTGATCCCGGATAATATTACCTTCTGGACATCTCCTCTCTCGACTTAAACCTCAGTTGCCCTTACTTCCTAGATCCCCAAAAGCAGGGTCCCCACAAGGCATGGAATGGACCCAGGGCAAACTGTGAGCTACTCTGGCATCGAAACGCGCCAGGCCAAAGTGCCATAATACTTAATTATAAGTTAAGAGCATGGTCATGGACAAATTTTGTCATGATACAAAAAGTAATACTAGATTTGGACACTGCTAGGGTTAGGAATAATTAATCTGACCTGAGCACTGTAGTCTGAGTCTGTGGAGAGATGGATCCAGGAGAGTGGCCCTACAAGCCTAAATGTGTTTATTACTGTGTCCACACAAAATGGCAAATATTAGGAAGTAGAACTAAGATGTTAATTAAGTTGCTGGTCTAAGGAGAGAAGACATACCTTAAGTGCTGTTTTGCCCTCATGGGCTGCAGGTGGTCAGGAAGGCTTGAAAAACGTGTTGATTGTGCTTCCCAGGGGGAGTTGTGATTTGTGAGGCATGGGGAGAGAATAGGTGGTTGTGGCAGTCAGAGGTGAGAGTTAGAGAGAAGTTTGGAGACAGCTGAGAGAGAGTTAGAGAGTTTCGAGTTGGTGAGAGAGTTGTGGTACGAGGTGGAGAGAGTTTTGGAGAGACGAGAGATGGAATAAATGACAACTGGTCACCAACCAGTTTGGCCCTCCTTCCTCCTTCATCCGCCCATTGCAAAGGACATCCTTGCTCGGGAAGCGGTTTGAGACCACTGAACGTGGGCTGTGAGATAAAGTCGTGGAGATCCTGCGAACATCCGTTAATGTGTGATCACTACTAGTGTCACTGAGCAAAAGGTGCTAACACAGGGCCCCAGGATCGTGAGTTTAGGTCATGGGATCCCTACCAGCTTCTCCATCCAAGCACATGGAAGATAAAGATTTAAAAATAATTCGACCCTTAGTACATGCAAAAAAAGTAGTTGGAAATGGAATGGTCTGTTAAGTAAAAACACTATTGTAAAGTGACTCCAAATTTGACCTTTCGATAGTTAATGCATGCTTAATACTTTTCATGCTACTGGGGCAGTACATACTGAAAATGTCATTCAGTGATGGAGTAGCACAGAGTCTAGTCCTTGCTTCCTAATTAGCATAGATGGGAGTTCATTAGCAGATGAGTTAATTTTTGATTTTTTTGTAATATCATTTCTGTAAAATTATGTTGCATTATTCACTGTCACTGTCACTGTCATCCCATTGCTCATCGATTTGTATGAGCGGGCACCAGTAACGTCTCTCATTGTGAGACTTATTGTTACTGTTTTTGGCATATCCAATGCGCCATGGGTAGCTTTCCAGGCTTTGCTGTGCGGGCACGATACTCTTGGTATCTTGCCGGGCTCTCCGAGAGGGGTGGAGGAATCGAACAAGGGTTGGCCACATGAAAGGCGACCGCCCAACCGCTGTGCTATCACTCCAGCCCGTTGCATTATTATTCCTGGTAATTAGTTTGAGAAACTAGAGGCCACTTCAAAGTTCTCAAAGGTTTTTGTTTGTTTGGGGGGGCCACATTCAGCTTACAGGTCTCAGGGACCAATACTATGGGGTATAGGGGCACATATGGAGTCCAGATCAACCACTTGTAAAGCATTGCCTCACCTGCTGCACTCTCTCTAGACCCATTGGGATCAATTTAAAGGAAATAATATAGGCAGTCACATGCATCAAAACTAATGTTTTGTAAAACACATAAATCTAAAATAGTTTCATATTTAATATTTAAATATTAAAATAAGTTTTACATTTTCTTATTTTTAAACTTGTTAATTGATTTCATTATCCCCAAAACATCAGTGCTCTTTATATTTTTGGAATTTTACAGAGGGGATTATGAAGCATGGAGGAATGAATAGCAAGATGAGAACCATCATAGCAACTTAATTTAAGCTATCTTAATGTTTTTCTTTGATTACAGAAATGGTCTCCTATTTGATATCTGTTTCCACTATTATTTTGCAGTTTCTTCACATAGTTGCTATAATGTTACAATGTTAGATGCAGAGAATAAAGAAGGAAATGTGCAGCCTTGGTCATATTCATGATGGGTTTAATATTTTTCTAAACATTTATTTTTTGGATTGAATATCTGAATCACACTAAGAAGTGCTAAGGACATACTTCTGGCTCTATGCTCAGAAATCACTTCTTGTGGTGCTCAGGGCATTATATGCGGTACCAGAATATCAAATCATGGTCTGCTGCATGTAAAGCAAATGCTTGTTCTCTAGTTCAACATCTTTTTTTTTTAAATGTAGGAGTGCTTCTATTTGTCATTGATTAAGCTGATTGAATTGGGCATGAATTCCACATTAATTTTTAATTTTTTTAATCGGATATCCATGAGGTAGTCTATTACAAAGCTGTTCATAATGGGGTTTCAGTCATACAATGATACAGCATCCATTCTCTACCATTGAACATTTCCCACCACCTATATCCCCTGTTTCCCTACCACCATCCTCCAACCCCATACCCTCTACCCCCAGCCTCCCTTTATGGGAGACACTTTTCCTTTTAGCTCTTGCTCTCTTTTCCTTTTATGCATTATGGTTTACAGTAAAGGTGCTAAGAGGTTATGGTGTTTGTTCAAGGAATTCAGTATTGTTATACAGATGGTAAGGCTGGAGTAGCTTTTCAACTGGGTAAAAGTTTTGGGGTGTGGATGTGACTGCCCAGGTTTCTGGAAGTACAGGGAGATGGGGGGGGTAGTTCACCTTGACCACCCAAAAAGCCTGGAGATTTCAGTCACAAAATCCACATTCCAAAATTTTCAGGAGATTATATCTGGTGAGGTCCATCCTGAGATGGTGGAGTCGGGCTGAGGGTACGGCAGTGATTTTAGATTGTGGAGGCAAGCGGCTGCGGGGGGCTCTGCTTGAGCAGGCACAGGCCAACCCGCTTTCCTTCAATTTATTCCAGTCTGTTCAGCCATGAATGGGTCTAAGCTTAACTGCGCCTTTTGAGCTCTTTGGAGATTTATTTATGGGTCACTGACGCAAAGCCAATAGTAGAGCTGAAAGGGTGGCTCGGGTGTTGGTTTGTGGGGGTGACTGCCATTGCTCCCATGAGTATTGGGAAGTCAGGGAAGGCAACCCATCCCAGCTCCGAGAAAGCCTGGAGATTTCAGAAACAAAATCCACACACCAGAATTTTTAACTTATTATATCTTGATGAGGTCTGTCCTGAGACGGTGGAGACAGGCCAGGGGTGTGGGGTGATTTTGGATTGTAGAAGCAAGGTGCCAGGGCCTCCGTTTGGGTGGTCCTCAGGCCAACCAGCCCCCTCCAATATTTTAATTTTAATTTTTTTATATATAATCACTGTGAGTTAGAGTTACAAAGCTTTCATGTTTGAGTTTCAGTCATACAATAATCCCATCCCTTCACCAGTTTGCATTGTCCACACCCAAAGTCCCCAGTATCTCTCCCATTCCCAACCCTTCCTTTGCCTGTTTGGCAGACAATTTCCACAATACTGTCTCTCTACTTTGATTACATTCAATATTTAGATACTTGTCCCACTATTATTATTTGGAATTTACCCACTACCACTCAAACCTGCTGATAAGGCAATGTTGTAGCACTGTCGTCACGTTGTTCATCTATTTGCTCGAGCAGGCACCAGTAACATCTCCATTGTGAGACGTATTACTGTTTTTGGCATATTGAATACACCATGGGTAGCTTGACAGTCTCTGCCATGCAGGCAGGATACTCTCAGTAGCTTGCTGGACTTTCCGAGGGATGGAGGAATCGAAGCCGGGTTGGCCGCATGTAAGGGAAATGCCCTACCAGTTGTGCTATCGCTCCGGTCCAAGGAAATGCTAGACTATTTATTTTGTATCGTTTGTTATGAATCACATAAGATGTCTTGTGGCAGAAAGAGTGGCCAGGCACACCTGAAATTCTAAAATTTTAGATAATTAGGATCTGGAGACATCTCTTCAGAGAGCTGCTCAGTTCTGAGATTATTTTGTCACTGGATCATGGCCGTTAAGGAGCTTAAATAGTAGCCGGAGGCAGTTTGTGGACATCATATCAGGGTCCCATCAGGGCAGAGGGGTGAGAGGGCCTGGCCTATCCCCTATCCCGTGAGGTTTGGTGTTTGCCGTTACTGCTCCTGTGTACCTGGGCTTCTCATTGGATTCTGGAAGATGGCAGCCACAAGGAATCCTGCCCTCCTCAGATTTACCCTGGTCTGTTCAACCATGCAAGGGTCCAAGCTTAAATGGGGCCTTTGATCTCTTTCAAGATTTATTTATGAGTCTCTGAAGCAAGGCCAGTAGTAGAGATTACGGGGGGGGGGGGGGGGGGGCGGGCACTGGAGTTGATTCGTGGAGATGTCTGCCAGTACTTCCATTAGTATTGAGAAGTGGGGGCGGGGGGAGGTAGCCCATCCCAATTCTGAGAAAGCCTGGAGATTTTAGACACAAAACTAACATTCTAGAATTTTCATCAGATTATATCTTGGTGAGATCCATCCTGAGACGGTAGAGTTAGACCAGGCATACTATAGCAATTTTGGATTGCAGAAGAAAGTGGTTGCTGGGGCCTCCGTTTGTGAGGGCCACTAGGCAAACCCACCCCTCCTCTGATTTACCTCAGCCAGGCACATATCCTAGATAAACTGTGACTTTTGATATCTTTCGGTACTTATCTATGGGCCTCTGAAATAAGGTGATCAAATGAACTTGTATAGCTGAGCTGGAAGTCTTTATGGATGTGGCTCCTAAATACCTAGCTTTTGGCCATTCCATTTCTTGTCAAACTTGGTCCCAAATTGTTGGGTTCCAACCAAAGGCACAGCAGCAATTTTGGGGTGTCAGGAAGCCTGAAGGCACCATTAGGCTGCTGATCACTCGCTCTACATGTACAGGTTGACCTGTTGGTGACACCATACCCTCTCTATTTCAAAGTCTTGATAGAATTCAAAGTCTCTAACTTGCTGCAACTCCATTCTTTTGCTAGATATTCCATCATTTAGTTTAATTCTTGCTACTGGTTAACTGTCTCTTACAGTCTTTTAGGTTTAGATATAGGTTCTTTCTAGAGTACTTTCTTCAAACATAAAACATGTAGGCTGGAGTGATAGCACAGCGGGTAGGACATTTATCTTGCACACCGCTGACCCGGGTTCGAGTCCCAGCATCCCATATGGTCCCCTGAGCACTGCCAGGAGTAATTCCTGAGTGCATGAGCCAGGACTAACCCCTGTGCATTGCTGGGTGTGACCTAAAATAGCAAAACAAATTAAAAAAAAATAAATAAAACATGTAACAGAACCTGAATTTATGGCAAATGAGTGCGAATCTCACATATTATGATGTTTTCTAAACACTTCCTTCTATTTCTACTGTTCATTTTTACCTTTAAAAAAGATTGTAGAAAGATGTAAATTGACTGTAGTAGTAGTAGTAGTACAGCAGGTAGCTTGTTTTCCTTGCACACCACAGACCCCGGTTCAATCTTCAGAGTCCCAACTGGTACCCCAAGCCCATCCTGGAATGATCCCTCAGAGATTCAGGGGAGTGCCACAGTAAGCCCCGAGCATGGCTGGACGTGGTCTTAAAATTAAAAAATATATATTGAACTATAAAGAGGGAAACTCACTATGGAACAAATTCAAACATGATTGATACTATTTATATGTGTTATATAATCTTATTATCTTTGCTTTTACATCTAATGAGCACAAAAACCATTATTTTGAAATCTTTTCTAAAGAAATTTGAAAGCTATTAAAAGTTTAACAAATTTTATATTCTAAAGCAAAGCAAAAACAGTATACATTCATAGACAATAATATTTAGTATTCCATTCCTTTCTCATTGATTTTTTATGCTTTTCACAAGTAAAATTTTTTAAATCAGAGCAAAGTGGCTTGATAAAGGTGTTACTATATTTGGACAAAACTTTTTAATGAATGTGATGTTTATTAAGACACAATTCATTAAACAAAGACTTGCATGGTTGTCTCACATTATTTAATTAATTTTTATTTCATGCATGATTCAAGGTAAGAATTATTCCCTACAAGTGCTCTCATTACTATTCTTTAACTTAATGATACATTCATTTTAGTTTATTTGTTTTGAATTTTTCCTTGTATAAGTTTTATATGCGCTTATAATTTTGAAATAGAATAAGCATGATGATTATGATTTGAGTTTCATTATATAAACATTATTTTATGATAATAAACCTTCCCCCCAATTTAGTTTTTAATATGAAACTGATGCAAATATATTTTCCATCCAAGACTTGAAAATTTGAACATGTCAACATCAAGTATAATAAAGTAAGTTATTGGTTATGGCAGCACAAGAATTTAGAATACAAGATTAAACTCTCTTGTTTTATTTATGACTTGTTCAACAGGCTTGCCAAAATTTACATCTTTATATTATCAGAAGTACTTAACACACAAATATCTTATATCAAGAAACATATACATAAAAAGCAAGATAAAAAAGTAAACTGACTTTATGGCTAGTGCAATCCTAAATAACAGCCTTAATTGTCTAGAGAATTGTCTCAATTTTCTGCTTCACTTTGTGAGACTGCAACTCAAATAACAGTTTAGATGAAACCAAGCCACAGTATTTACAAATTTTTTAAGGTCAGACTTCAAAAGTACCACCTTATGAAGTAATTCACAATACAAAGCAATTTTCCTTAACAGCCCAACGCCTTGTTGTTTGTGTGCAAATATGTACTGATTTTGAATGAAGATTTATATGCTATCCAATGCAAGGTTTTGCTTATTTTTTAAAAAAACAATACAAATTTTAAAAGTAGTTTCACACAGCACTCAGAACACTAATTTTTAGTTTTATATTATTTTCTGCCCTTACTAAGCTATGAAATAATAGCCTATTTATCTTTCCATCTTTGCTTCCTTGAATAATTCTGAGTACAGACTAACTTTAGGAATTAATATTTTTAAAGGTCTGGAGCTTTCTATTATAGCACTTGGGAATGTAGCTCTCTGTTATAGCACCTGCTTTTCATATGTTAGGTCCTTGGTTTGATTCCCAGCATTTCAAACGAACATCAATAACAAAAAAGACTGCATAAAAGAAATAAAATTTTTAAATATAAATATATTAATAAAGGAAAGAAAAATTAAGTGAAGAAAAACTATATTCGTAGTTTATAAGGAACTACATTTGTGTTTATAAGGACCAATGTCTTCCTGTCAATAAGAAAGACATTGACATTACCAGGTTACATTGATAATAACCAAATTGTATTGCTAAATTTCTTTCAATAAGCTGTAAAAAAAAGAAATAGCATTTTTTCTATAAAGATTTTAGTAATGGAAATAAAGGATTGTATTCTCAAAATGAATGGATTGATTTTGAATCATTTTGAAAGCAGTTCATACTGACTATTTAATATCATGACACTTATTAATTGAATGTTCAAACATTGAAAAATAGAATTTAATAAGAACAATAGAAATAATAATGAAATTATCAAGGAGTTGATATGTACCATTTGCATTAATTCTCATAAATAAGGAAATTATGGCATTCGTTCTACTATTCATCCTTTATTGCTTTATGTTTGCTCACTATACCAGTTAGATTTTAGATATACTTTAAAGTTTAAGCATACTTTTGTAATAGTGAATAAAAATACTAAGCAGAGTTAATCAATTTACTAAATTCAAGCCTGCCTTTTCAGTGGTATTTCTAATAAGCTGTCAACTCCTTGATTGTGATAGACACCATGAAAATCTACCCTCTAAACTGCTTTCAGAACTATTCAATTTTCTCTACCAAATTTTACAGAGAAAAAGTAAATTACAGACTATCATAGAAGCAGTTTCATAGCTCTAATTTTGAACAAAACATAAGTCCTTTTACTTGAAAAATGTTATATGCATATTGTAGAATATTCTAAACATTAATGTAACTAAGGAAATAAACATCAGCTATTATTCAAAGATAAATACTGTTGAAATTACACTGCAATAGAGAGAAATGCACAAATACTCATAAGCACATAAAAAATTCATATTGTGACACATGGTTGATTTAAAATATATTTAGTTTTATAGCTATATATGTAATTTAAATATACATATATGTCACTTAAATCATGACACCAATAAAACTAATGAGAAACGAGTCTAGTAGAGGAGAAGGAAAACTCAAATGAGAGAGTGCACACATAGAATACCAAGATCCTGTTTTCCAGCCTTCAATCCTTGGTACTATATAGTCTCCTGAGTATTACTGGGTGTAGCCTTGGTGACCGCCAAGAACACCCTGCCATGTTTGGAGGAAACCAAAGCTATGCCTACTGGTACTCAACTGAAAATTCAAGAAGACATTGAATTTCTGTAGCTGTCTTGGTGCAGTTATAACCTAGAGAAAACTTGGCTTTCATATTCTAATGGTGTCTCCAGAATACAGATTTAATTTCTCAGCACATGGGAACAGATATGCTTTTGGCTAGCTTCTTCTATCTGAATAGTCACATCTTTATTGTGGGGATATAAATGTCTTCAAGGAATAAGAGATAATACTTAAACTCCATTGTTTTGTAAACTTCATTTATTTATTTTACTTAAGATGAGAAGCCAAAACTAGGGTCTTTGATTAAATAGAACTACAAAATATATAATTATTATATTATAAATAATATATATTATTACATACAATAAATATATAATAAATATATACTTATATATTATATATAAATCAGTTCTATGCAATCATGTATGTATGCATATATGACTTTTTCTTTTTTCTTTTACCTAGGAGGAAGAGTCTATTTATTCACCAAACTAACTTTCAGAATGTTCTATTGAATTCATGGAATTATTTTGGGTTTTGCTTTTTATATACGCTCCTTGAATTTTCAGTTAAGTACCCATTGCTTGATATAAGTGAGGAAGCTATCCAAAACGAAGGGAAAAAATCACTTGAAAGATTAAGGGAACAGTATGTGCAGTACTTTTTTATTTGGGGCTGGAAATAACACTGTATGCCACTAACCAAGCTGTTAAAACTCACAATTCTTGGAGGAGCTGGTTTAAAGTGTTCTGAAATTTGCTAAAATTAACCCTATGATTTTTGCCCTAATGACCGTTTTTAAAAATTTAAATTGTATTTTATTTTATGCACTGTGGCTTATAAAGCTGCTACTTCATGCGTGAAACATTCCAGCATCACACCCTTCACCAGAGTGTCTTCTTTCCTCCACCATGTCCCAGTGTCACTCACCCTTCCTATTACTCCTTATGCTGGAGCAATAGCCCAGAGGTAAGCGTCCTACTGAAGACCAGCTCTCAGTTTCTGTTGCCTTTGGATGTTTCTTATTCCCCTGCTATTAACACTTATGTCCCGCTTTTGAGAGAGATTGTTTTGTATACGCCCCTCTCCTTCTGAATAATTTCAATGAGCATGATACTCTTCAGGTCCTCTCACATATCATTTTCTTTACAGCTGAATAGTATTTCAGTGAGATGTGTGTGTATGTGTGTGTGTGATAGTTTCTATAAAAAGTTATCTGTTTGGGGACACTTTGGTTCTTAAAAGCTTCGTTTATTGTGAATATGTGCTACAATGAACATAGGAGCCCAAATGTCTTTTCTGAACAGAGTATCAGAAAAGATATTTGGGACCTTAGGATGGATGTCAAGAAGTAAAATTGGTGACTCACCTCGAATTTTTTAAGGCATGTCCATAATGTTTTCCAAAAAGGCTGGACCAGTTGGCATTCCTATCAGTAGTGAAGGTGAGTCCCATGTTTTTTCCCACAGCCACACCAGCACTGGCTGCTTATGTTCTTTACAATACATGCCAGTCTCATTAGTGCAAGATGATATATCTTGTGGTTTTGATTTGCATTTTCCTGATATTAAGCGATGTGTAACCTTTATTCATATAAGCTTTTATTCAAATGTCAACCACTTGTATGTTTTCTTTGAGCAGATTTCTGTTCATCTCTCCTCCTGCCCCCATTATTTGATGGAGTTGTTTTTAATCATTATAGACTGGAGTGATAGCACATCGGTGGGCCTTGCAATGACCAACCTGGGTTCGATTCCTCTGTCCCTGTCGGAGAGCCCAGCAACCTAACGAGAGTACAGAGTATTCCACCTACACAGCAGAGTCTGGTAAGCTACCCGTGGCATATTCGATATGCCAATTACAGTAACAAGTCTCACAATGCAGACGTTACTGGTGCCCGCTCAAGCAAATAGATGAACAATGGGACAACAGTGCTACAGTGCTATAGTACACTTCTGCTAGTGTTTTATAATTCTTTATCTGATGAATGGGTGGTAAATATTATTTCCCAGTCTGTCTTCTATTTTGGTTTTGGTTGTGGGACATACCTGTTAGTGCTTAGGGCTTACTCCTGATTCTACACTCAAGGGTCATTCCTGGAGGACTCAGGAGACCATATGGGATGTTGGGGATCAAAGTTGGGTTGGCATGTGAAGGCAAGCACCCTACCCCTGTACTATTTCTTCCTTCCCACATAATTTACTTTAAAACATATTTACATATTGTGTGTAAAAATAGAAATTTGCCTTTATATATGACTTGTTGAAGAAAAGTTTATGAAGATAACATAAGAAATATAAAGTCAAGAAATAGACATGATAATTTATATTGTTAGGCAATGTGTTAAGTTGTTTAATATTTAAACAGTGTGAACTATAAATATATCATATTTTATATAATCTTAAAGAGCAAAAACAAAATAAAGCTAATAAGCAAATAAAATACCTGTATCAGATTAATAACAGCTCATTGAATCTACAGGCAAAATTAAAAAATGAAATGAAAAATAACCAATTAAAATCTAGAATAAAAAACAAATCATATTTAGTACAATTATATTAGTCACATTAAATATAAATGGTTTAAATATCTCAACTTATCTAGTAGTGAAACACATTCTGAATTTTCACAATTTGAATATCTTAGTTTCCTCTCTGAGTTTTGAAGTTTTCCTTTATGTAATGCACTCTTTTCCAGTACATTCCCATTTATTATCTTATAGAGCCATTATTGATTGAGCTATACTTGTTCATATAAGCATGGTAAAAAATATTATCAATATAAAGTCTATGATTGATGCAGTTAGAGACTTGTGTAGCCCCATTGCAATCAGGATCAAGGAGGGTTTCATTGTCTCCAATTACTCCCTCATCCTGTTAACTTTTAATCAAAACCTCCTACACTGCTTACTCCCAGTCAACTTTTGAGCTATTCTAGAAACTATAGTCATTACCAGTACATTTATGGAAGAAGTAGATTGCTCAGTCAAAAAAAACAGCCTGTGGCATCTGCAAGGTCTGGATTTCTAACACTGCAGACCAACAGTGGTGAGTGCTCAATTTCTACTCTCTAGAGGGGTGGGATTTCTTTGTACATTAAAGGCATATTCAGTGGCATCAGATGATAGTGCAGCAGGTTGAGCTAATGCCTGAAATTGGTTTCTATTCCTAGCACCACATGTCATTCTTTCTTTATCCCAGCATCACTGGGTATAACCTCAGAGTCCTTGAGTACTGACAGGTTGAGCTGATATATCTACAGCATTCCAGCATCACATCTTTCCATTTAAACTGCCTGCGTCTGGTTGGCTGAGAATTTTCAGTGGATCTCTGAGCCTTGAGCCTCCTGAGCAACACTTGGGAGTCCCTCCAAGTGATGTTTGGCGAATACATGTGATTTTTGAACATTCAGTCTCACTGTTACATTACTGAACCCATTTTTTTTTTTAAATTTATTAGGGGGATCATCCCCGGCAGTTCTTAGAAGATGCAGAGACTTGGTCAACTGGTCACAGGTTCAATGCTCAGGTGAGACAATGCAATGCTGCTATTCAAGCTTGGTAGTGCTAAAGCCTTTGGGATAACACCAGCAGAACTAAGTGGGCTACAGGGTACTAGAGATTAAACTCTGTGCATCGCAGGTGCAAGGCATGTTCTCCAGGTCTTTGAACTATCTGCTGCTTGTTCCAATATATTTCAATTTTTAAAAAAAAGTTTTATCTTTTCCCCAGGTATGAATTATATCTACCTGGATGCTGATAAGGAATTTGAAAGAAGTCTAATTATGTCTTTGATTTGGTAAGAAATCAGGATTTGGGTTTCTTATTAAATATATTGGAGAAGTTTAGAAATATTAATTCAAACTGCAGTTCATAGTAGAAAATAAAAACAAAGAAACACTGTAAGATTAATTTTTTAAAAAAATAGCACTCAGGCCAAAATTTACTTCTAGTTATAAAATGCAGAATTTGTTGGAGATAGAAAAATTGTCCCCCCAAAACTAGTTTCCTATTCTAAAAGTCTGTTTTTATTGATGAATAGTTTATCTGTGTTATGTGCCTGCAGCTCATGGATATGGCACAGGCTTTGCCTCTTCTATTCTATTTTTGAACATTCTACAAGCTCCCAAATGTTCTGGTTTCAACAATACAGGGCTTACAATTCAGATTTTAACCATTGCACCATTCACAGAGTTGGTATATGATTATAATTCATAGTTTTTCTTTTCTCACTGCTGGATTGAAATTTTTATTCTAGCTAAATACTCTTGGGGTGCCTTATATCAACATTGCTTTTGGCCTGCTCTGGCCTTTATATCTCTCTATATCAATATTGTTCACAAGGGATTATAGAGATCCACATAGAATGTTTCAGACATGATTTACCTAGTAACAAAACACAGACTTAGGCGGAAAACCCTGAAGGGTTTATAATATAAACCTGACTTTCAATGATAAAAAAATATGAAGAGAGTAACATCGTATGCATTATTGAGAATAAAAATTTATCTGGGTTTTGTGAAATATCTAAAAAAAGCAAAAATGGAACATTTTAAAATGAGTTCAAATAATATGAATAATCAGAATGAAATAAAGAATAATTTTAGCTATTTGAAAAGAGACACATTATTTAAATAAAACATCCTAAATGTGGTAAATATGGTAATATTAAAGCTCAGTTTAGTTTTTATTTGTTTAGAGTTCACAACTGGTGGTGATCAGGACTTATCTTGGCTCTGTACAAAGCAAATTTGTTATATTATCTCTCCAGCTTCTAAAGTTAAACTTTTTTATTTTCCACATATATCTGTATTTACACATTGCAAATATTATTTCAGGTAGTTATGTTCTAACCTTGTTGCACATTTAAAAGTAAACCCCTTTTTTAAAAAGACAAGAATGGGAGAAAGGAAAAAGGAAATTTGGTACCAAGATCCTTAAATATGTATAATTGGAGTGTGAGACAAAGAGTTAAAATAGCACTGAATCATAAGGCCGAACAATAGTACAGTAGATAGGGAATTTGCCTTTCATATGTTGATGACCTGGGTACCATATATGGTACACTAACCCCACAATATGTGATCCTTCCACAGTAAGCCAGTGGTAAGCCTTGAGAGCCATCAGTTATGACCTATAAACCAAAATGAATAAATAAGTTAAAAAATAATAGGACCAAATCAGTTTTTGAAAATTGCTAGATAAATACCCAAACAGGTGAAAAAATCAATTTATTAAAGATTAAATAAAGTACATCCAGAAAAGTATAAACTAATAATTGTTAACACTTAGAAATGAAAATAAAAAATAAACCTCAAAAAATAAAACTCAATAAACCTAACTAAAACATGGAAAGTTCCTGTTTCTCTTCAAATTAAAAGGAAGCAGGCATTAAAGTGGTAGGTATGGTGTTAGAACAGCATGTGCATGAAGCTATCATTGACAGCATTGTACACCATGGTTCATTAACAAAAAATAGAAAATAAAATGAATGTTAATGAGCCCAAAAGAAAATAAGTAAATATGAGGTATTAAGGTATAACCAAAAATGCAGCTATTTAAATACATGAATATTGACTATATCAGATATAACAATACTTTTTTAGATTTTAAATTCATCAAAAGTCAATTTTGAGACTATGTCAAAAATAAAGCAAAAACAGTGTTAAAATCTGTTACCTGAAATTTAATAAAAATTCTACATATTGGTCTAAAATGAAATCTTATAAACATGAAGGGAAAAATCATAAACTTCATTTAATCTCTGAAAAACAGCAAAATGAAATATTTTAAACTACTTACATGCAATTTATTGCTACCAAAATCAACCTCATAGAAAGAAAAATTAAACCAATCTATTCAGAAATAAAAATTAAGAACTATAGCATACAAGGATGAAAATTAAATTAATGTATTCATTACAAGAGTACTAAGGTGGTTTAGTGTTTGAAAATTGTTGTCATTGGAGAGCAACCAAAAACATCTTCACATCTAATTAAAAAGTGTTGATACAACTTGAAACCTACCCAATAAGGGTTCATGTGATCAATAAGATATTCAATGAGAAGCTGTTTACAAACTGCAACATTACTGTAATCTATCTACTATATTTTATTTTTATAGACAGTAAGCAAAAAATATATTTTGGCTGTGTATTTGTCAAACATAAGCTTGTTGATGGATACAGTTGTTTTAAGTAATTTTTTATTACTTAAAAACATAAAAACTGTTTATTTTAAATCATCATCATCATCATTATCATCATCTTGTTCATCATCGATTTTCTCGAGCGGTCTCAGTAGTATCTCCATCGTCCTAGCCCTAAGATTTTAGAAGCCTCTGTTTACTTGTCTTTCGCAACAGTGCCACATTGGAGGCTATTTCAGGGTCAGGGGAATGAGACCTATCATTGTTACTGGTTTTGGCATATGAATATGTCAGAAGGAGCTAGAGAGGCTCTTCCATATGGGCAGGAAACTCTCAGTAGCTTGCCAGGTTCTCCGAGAGGGAGAACTAGGCTATAAGATGTCTTCCAGGAACTTGGTTTTATAGTCTCTGGATGTTGGTCATTGATGGGATTATACAGCACTGAGGGCAATTTCTGGGTGTGACAACCTAGCCACTGGAAAATGGGGGATCTGGTTGGAAGAGGCCCAGTCCTGATCTGATCAGGCTTGAAGATCTCAGCCCCGGGTCCCACACACCTGGGTTCCTCTGCTGGATATTTTAAATACTTAGAAATATATAAATAATTTTCCAGTATGTATTGCTGGCCCAGACTGCTATGTGCTCAATCTAAACTAAAAAATGTATGTAGCATGAATTCAAGCCACAGCCTCTATTTCTGGAATTATGAGTAAAGTACCTCCCATTCCAAATACATACAGATGTTGAGAGGAAAAACAATGATTATGTGAATGTTTAAGATAATATGACTGAATATAAGTAAACAAAAATTTGGCCACAGAAAATAAAATTCCTATTAGAAAATAAATTTTCAACAGTTTACTGATATTATTTTAAAGGGTACTTTGAGATAGTGATGACAGTAAAATAGGTGGAAGAAAAATTATGTCTTTTTCTTATTATATCAATTAACAGTTTTTATCATGTTATTTACATAAATGTAGATATGTATTTATTTTATTATAGTATTTCTCAATTCTAATTAACTGCCATGTTATAATTTATCTTTAATTATGGTTTATTTTTATTTTTACACTTAAAGTCTTTTTAAATTTGTGACATATAAATTTGACATTTCACTTAATATTTCAGTGTAGATTAATGCACTAAGGTTTCTATAAAGCCTAGAAATATGCAATATAGCTAAATTTTAAACAAAATGTTTATAAATTTTTGTCTTACACAAAATTTTTCTTTTTATACTGATAGCAAGAGAGTTCCATACACGTATAATTATATTAAATAGTATGGAAGCAAAACATCCCAATGGTAATTATTTGTATATTCTATTTTCATTAAACTGTATCTCAGACCTAGTCAAATGGAACTGGTAAAATTTATATTGAAATGAATAAACTTAATCTGCATTCTGTAATGTTACGATCCTAATTGCAAAAAAATTTAAAAAATAAGAAGAAAAATTCAAGGATAAATGTTTGGAACTAAATCACAAATATGCTGAGTACATAGTTTGAAAATTCTTATTTATATAGTTTGACTCAAGACACAGAACAGGTATATATCTATAATAAAAATGAATTGTAATAATAAGTGAAAAAATAGCTAAAGTATTAAAAAGTGATTTATGAGTGGAGAGATATTGTAGCAGCAAAAGCATTTATTTGCCTTGCTTGTGATTGACCTGGGATTAATCTCTGGTACTATTATGATTCCTTGGGTACCAGCAGGAGTTATCCCTGAGCACAGAGCCAGGAGTAAGCCGTGAGCATAGCTGAGAGTGACATAGCACTGTAAGCACTGTCATTTTGTTGTTCATCTATTTGCTCGAGCGGGCAGCAGTAGCAGCTCCATTGTGAGACTTGTTACTGTTTTTGGCATATCGAATACGCTATGGGAAGCTTGCCAGGTTCTGCCGTGCGGGCAGTATACTCTCAGTAGCTTGCCGGGCTCTCTGGGAGGGATGGAGGAATCAAACCTGGGTCGGCCATGCACAAGGCAAACGCCCTACCCGCTGTGCTATTGCTCCAGTCCTTTTTGGCTAAGATCAAGTGAGAGTGACATAAAACCCAAAATAATGTAAAGAAATAAATACAAAAGATCCATATAAAACAAAGAATATATAATTTTAATCTCTTTTATTACATACACAATTAAACAGATTAAATTTGTATTTGTTATGCTTTACTCATTTTTTGCATTTTGTCATAATTCAAAATCAAATGAACAAGTAATGGCCACAAAAGAAAGACATTACTGCTTTGATGACCTTGGCTGTGTACATTAGTTAAAATCTTTTCTGTGCATATGTAATAGATATATAATATGTGCAATACATTTATACAATTAAGATATAATCTTGAACTAATGACTAAATTCAAACTACTCTCCAGATTAGCAGCACTTTTGAAATAGTTATTACCTCTTGTAGCATATTCTACAAGATATGTGTGAGTTAAGCGTTAAATATTTTATTACTATAAGCAGTTTTTACTTTCCATGTGTTAGTGAGTGAACTGAGTACAGGTAGATTTCAGATCTGCTTTCCAAACCAAAACATGCACTTTGATCATGTTTGAATGCACCTTTGTAGGTATAATTTACATTTAAAAATTTTTGCTCTTAAAGTTAGCTTCATGTATGTGTTATTTAGATTTTTCTCGTGCAGAAGGACCAGAATATGATTATTTCAGATATTCAGGAAAGTGTTTTACCTCACAAATGCTTAGATGTTAACAGACTATAAGGATTAAAAAACTAAATTGTAATAAAAAAATCATCATTTTTAGTGACTAAAAAAATATTATTTTGCTAATTTTATTCACAATTTTAATTGTTTTCTTTCAATAATAATTCAGTAACAAAACAAATGCATAAAGATTGTCATACTATTATATCTGTTATACCCATTTTACATGTAGCAGATTTATTACAGAGGAATTGTGTACACAAGTGACAAAACAAGTGTAATATCATTTGTAGGATTGTGGAATCTTTTTAGAAATTATAAACAAAATAATTTTTTGTTTGTAGGTAAAAGAATATTGAAAGAAAGTTTGCTCATTAGTGAAATTAAAGAACTAAGCCTATTGTGCCTCTTTGGTTGCGGTGGGCTTTATTAATTCAAAATAATTTTGGGTAAAAAATAGACATCAACAGTTTATATAATGCTTTGGTAGTTTGAGAAAAAATGTTGTATTAAAAGAAATTTGGGCTAGAATAATAGTACAGTGGGTAGGGTGTTTGCTTTGCATGCAGCCGACCCAGATCATATCCCTGGCATCTTATATGGTACCCTGAGCACTGACAGGAATAATTCCCAAGGGCAGAGTCAGGAGTAACTCCTATGCATCTTCTTGTGTGAAAAAAAAAAAACAGAATGTGAGATAAGGTGGTGATCAAGAAATAACAAGATGTTGGAATATAGCTCTAAATATTTTAGGCCTGACTTTGGTTTGTCCTTTCTCCCTTGCCACAGAGTTTGGGTTTATCTGGTAATAATCTCTAAACAATTCTAGACTACATTGGTATGTCCTGCTCCCCTTGCCACTAGGAGCTTAGGTATATCAGTCACGCCCATCAAGGTGCTACTGAGTCACTCCCATTCCTTTGTTTATCTGTTATCACTTCTATGCTCCCTTCCCCAACTAGTCATTCAGCTCTTCCCCTGATCAAACTCTGTTAATCTGTAAAGTCAGACCTTGCTAGGACAGTGAACTTGTATTATAAGTTAATTTTGTCTTGTCCTCTCTTATGTCTTTTGAATAGTTTACTTTAAAACACTATCCTTTTTGTATGCACAAAGAAAGACAATTGTTAATATGCTTTGGTAACATGGGATTTAATTGACTTCAAACATTATTCACTCCCGGGCATCTGCTTTCTCGACTTAAATCTCAGCTGCCCTTCCTAGCACCCCCAAAAGCAGGGTCCCGACGAGGGACAGGACTGACCCAGGGCAAGCAGTGAGTTATGTGCTACCCTGGCATCGAGATGAGCCTGGCCAAAGCGCCAAATGCTTCACTATATGTTAAGAGATTGGTCATGGACATGTCATGTCATGATCAAAAAGCAATGACGAGACTAGGACCCTGCTAGGGATAGGAAAGACTAATCTGGCCTGAGCACTGTAGTCTGAGATCGAGATGACCCCAGGAGAGCAATTCTATAAGCTTAATGCATCTCTTGCTATGTCCATACAAAATGATTAATAATATGAATACTTATATGTTAGCTGGACAAAGAGAGGAGAAACACACCCCTGGGATTCCGCTCTTGGGCAGGTGTCCTGCTGAAAGAGTATCTGTCCTAGAAGGAGCATCCCCTAAGGGATAGAACTTTACCCCCTATTGCCCTATTGATTGTGACCACACCTATGTGTAAGCCCTGGCCCCTGATGCGGGGGGATTTAAGGTGGCTGTATGAGGGGGTTCAGGGAAGAAGCAGAGAGAGAGACGGGAGTGTATAGAGAGGAGATTGGAATAAACTGCGATTGAGACCAACCGGCTTGCCTCCGTTCCTTCCTTCGCCTGCCTCATCATCACCATCAGCCTCCCCAGGGTGGGAGAAGCGGTTGGAGACTACTGAACGTGGGTGGCAGGAGAGACAGTGCCACTGCCCTGTGCCCTGTGCCCGGTGCGGTGTGGTGCCCGCTCCCTTTTTTCTTTTTTGTTTTTACACAACGGGTCTCCATAGTGTAAACAGCAGCGCATGATGTTGGTGCATGTTTATATATAATTTTTCCAAACTGTCTTGTCCCAGTATTTACTACAGACATAAAAGTTAATCTATGTGTTGGATGTTGTCACAAGGGAAAAAAAAAAGCTTTGGACTCTGATAGGTTTTTCATATTCTTAAAATAAGCAATGACTACCTGTTTTTATCTAATTTTAGTGTACTTATTTCTAATATTCCTATAATATATGTCTAACCAGCTTATATTAATTCATTTTACTTGTTTATACAAAATAAAATTAATGTTTTTAAAGATAAGTGACAATTCAAAATTTCTCACCTTAGTAATAAACGAATGTTTAGTATTGTTTCAAATAAAATTTCCATTTTTGACAGGGATGTGATTGTTGAGCTCATCTACATACCCTTTTCTGTAAGCTTATAATAGACACAGTAGAGTGTTTTTTCCTCTCTTGATTATGACACAGTTTGAGAGTGAATAGAAAGCTTTTTTCCCACTTGGATCTCGACTTGGCCTTGCATGTTCAAAGAGGAGTTTAATAAAAGAGACAGTGCAAGTGATTTTGAATGATTTTGACCTTAACTTGAATCTTCCCTAAGATGTGCAGTGCTGTTTTTTTTCTTGCTCTTTTGACAAAATAAAGGATACTGCATTGTGAACTGGATGATTTTTTATGATTGACTTAGGTAGAGTGTGAATGGTACTGCAAAGCAGGGAGCAACGTTGAGCTTTCAAAGTGATAAACTAGTTATGGAATGATTGAAGAGGTGTGTGTCCTAGCATGTATGTGTTGGGCTTGGGGAGAAAAAATAAAGGAGGTGCACCAGAGAAAGAAAACATGACTTTTCTTCTTCTTTTTTTTTTTTTTGCTTTTTGGGTCACCCCAGTGTTGCACATGGGTTACTCCTGGAGATGCTCGGGGAACCATATGGGATGCTGGGAATCGAACCTGTGTCGGCCATGTTCAAGGCAAACACCCTACCCACTGTGCTGTCGCTTCAACCCCCTGCACATGACTTTTCTTCATACTAATATCTTTGTTTTTAGGTGCACTACTGTTACAAGAAGAAATATATAGCATGGTGTATGCAGTAGTGTTACAAGGATATATATATATATATATATATATACACACACACATATGTATATATATGCATATATAATTTATAGGATTTAGCTTAAATCTTTTCATGATAGAATAAATTAACATTACTATAACTATATATGACATTGAACATCTAAGACACGAATCAAATAAGTACATTACATATTTATACAAGTAAGTACATTAAAATGCTCAAGATTATTAATCAATACGGAAATGCATAGTAAATTCACAAATGGATCCCCACTTACTGGAATGGAGAAAATAAGATGGAATATACCACGTGTCTTTGCTGCTGTAGTAAGGTATTATGTCTGTACAAACAATATGAGCTTATTTCTCACTCAACTGGAAAGTATAAGTTTGAGAAGAGTGCACAAGCATGGCAATTTTATTTGGAATAAGGGTGATACTGGCCTCATAGACTACCTTAGAAACAATTTCTCTCTCTTTCATTTTCTAAAATAGATTCTGTAGAAGTGGTGGATTTAGTCTTAGTGGCTCAACAGTCAGGGATCACACATCTGGAGGCCTCTGGAACCACATGGGGTGCCTCCCGAGGGCAGCGGTCAGGGAAAGCGCCCTGCCCGTTATATTATCTTTCCAACGCATAAGCTCCAAATTTTAATAAATCTGAAGCTCCAAGTTTTAATAATTCTGAATCTTTCCTTATTTTTTTTTCCACTCACAGATTTTTCATTGGTTCTAAAGGTGCTCACCTTGCGACACCCCAGGTAGTCAGTGTTTATCCCAGTTTGCCTTTTCTGCTTTATATTTCCTAGTTAACAACTATTTATATTAACATATATATAAAACAACTAGGATGATTTCTGCATTCTAGTTGCACTATGAATAACCCAATAAATATACAAGTATACATTATTTTATACTTATTTCATACTTTTTTGAATTATTTACAAAATGATATATAAACAGAATCAAGCATTTTTGCTTAATTCTGATGTGTCTGCTCCTTAAATTTGAATGCAAGTAAATAACTGTGTTGAAATCTTTAGGACTGTTGCTTCTAATATGATACTGTAATCTATAAATTGCAAAAAAGATGTGTGTAAAATTGTGTAAGCAGCCTGTTTTATTAGTTTGGCTAAGATACAGTCTAGAAAACAGTAATACTTAAATATCTAGCACATCAAAAATCAGTGCTGCATTAAATCAAATTCAGAATTATTCATGAAATTTGATTTGAGGAGTAAGTGATGATAAGAAAAATGACAACTGAGATATAGTCTGATTGTCTCAAATTTCCTGGTGATACCCATGAATTTGCTTATATTCTTGGAATTATTGTAAGAGATTTGCCATTCATTGACTCTGTTAGAAATTTATGACTTAGAAAAATATAAAGGTAGATTTATATAACATTTTATTTCCTGCCCAATTATTCTATAATACTTTGCATGAAAGTTCAAATAATAGGTTATTAGGATATTTTGTTATAACAGATTTATTGCTATATATGCACAGAAATATATATTCATAATATTTATTCATAGAGAATATAATCTCTTCTGCCTTTTCCCTAATTATTAATCATATTTAAATAAGCCATGCTATAAAATTACTAGATAGTATCTTTCATTAACTGTTTCCAAAAGTTGCTTTGATGGCCATGTCTTCCATTGTACTAGTGCTTCTATCTCAAGAAAAGTTATACTGTAGGAACATTGAAAATTAACTTTGCAGTAACACCAGAGCTATTTGAAAAGATTCTGTAAGAAATAAAATTGATTTTGGGGACTATTTTTAGGATAGCAATAAAACCTGTGCAAGATATAAGGGTTTTTACATATTTTATTGTGCTGATTTAACATGTCAACAGAAGAGAAATAGCAAACATTTACATTTTACATCTTATAAGCCTTTGATTTCATCACCTCCTGTTTGTAGAATGATAATGTTTATATGACTTTGAGAAAGACATATACTTGCTAAAAGTCTTTTATAAAGGAAACTTTCTGTAAGGACACCAATCTTGCTTCATTCTCTAGTGTGTACATATACAAACATACATATGTAACATATATACATATATATAAAATTTTATTGATGCTGCTTCTTATGTTTAATATGAGCACCTTAATTTTTCCTATCAATTGAAGTGTTAAAAAATAAGTTCACATAGCTCTAATCAAAACTCTGTTTAAGGATTGAATAATAAGTAACAGCCATGTTAAACTTTAGATATACATACAAGTGTACCTGCTTTTGGCTTCTGTGAATAAATACATTCTTCATTTTATTTAGGATGAACTATTAGTGCACTTTGAGAGAAAAATGAATAAAAACTATATTACATAGAAATTCAATCACTCTTAAGGCAATATATATTTTGCAAACCTCTCGAGAGAGTTCTAGGAGTATCTTTCTCTTGACTATAAGTGTACTCTAAACAGCTATCAGAACTTTTAAATTCTTTTCCAAGCAATTTTAGCAGTTTATTAAAATGAATTATTGCCAAAAAAGTAATGAACCAGAAATAGTGAGCTTGTTAATGTGTACAAAAATATGATTCTTACTTATATAGCCTGTAAAATAGCTAGGTGATTAGGATGCTGCTTGCTTTTTTTTATAACTAAAATTTTATCATATTAATTTTCCATTGGTAAAGAGAACAATTCACTTCACTTTATGTGTATAAAGCTCACAATACTTGTTGCCAAAGTTCTAAAGCTACTCCCATAATCACATTAATTCCCTCTACTTTTTCCTCCTGGACTAGAGCAATGATAGCACAGAGAGAGGACGTTTGCCTTGCACACAGCCGACCCAGGTTCGATTCCTCCATGCCAATCAGAGAGCCTGGCAAGCTACCTAGAGTATCCCGCCCGCATGGCAGAGCCTGGCAAGCCACTCATGGCATATTCGATATGCCAAAAACAATAACAAGTCTCACAATGGAGACATTACTGGTGCCCGCTCGAACAAATTGATGAACAACGGGACTATAGTGCTACAGTGCAGTGCTACCTTTTCCTCTTGTCATCTTCCCCACAGTCCTCTTAAGCACTGTATATGTTTGCAGTTTAAGCATTCTTTTGAGACTTGTTACTTTTTTTATTTATATTCACTATGTGGAAGAAATAATTCACTAATTATCTTTTGTTATCTCAGCTTTTCCAACCAACCCTGTCATTGTAAGGGACTAAGGATACAGGGCTCTTCAGGCCTTGATGTGCAGTTGGAGGACCTCCAGGCTATATCCAGCAATGTTTGAGGACCATGTGGTAATGTGGTACCTGGGATGGAAATAGATTGGTCACATATCAGGCATATATTTTAGTCCTCTCCTATCTCCACAGACCCTTGAATCTCACTCCTATGAAATATTTCCACCATTACTAACTTTTTTTTTTCAAGTCTGCCCTTTATTCTTTTGGAACTACTGATAGAAACCTTAGGGAGTAAGATCTCTGTTGTTGTTTTTTTTTAATATTGTTATCCTGTTAGTATATACTTTATTCATTTTCAATACAGCAACATAGAAATAGTATGATAATGAGTATTAAGATTCACTTCTCTACACTTTTTTATTTATTTATTTTAACAAGAATTTTTTTTATTGAAACACCATGTGGAAAATTACTATGCTTTCAGGCTTAAGTCTTAGTCATACAATGCTGAAACAACCATCCCTTCACCAGTGCCCATATCCCACCACCAAAAAAAAAAAAACACAGTACACCTCCCATTCCGCCTACCCCCACACCACCCCACCCCGCCTTGTAACTGATAATTTTCACTTTACTTTCTATTTACTTTGGTTACATTCAATATTTCAACACTAACCACACCATTATTCTTAGGAGCACCCCACTAGAGTCAGACCTGTTGTGAAGAGAAATGAGGTTGCATGGCCCCGGTAGCGGCCGTGCGGTTTTGGATTTCTGTATTTTAACAACTAAGTCCAGGGAGATTTCTTCCGGATGTTGGATCATTGCAAGCTTGTAAACCCCATCTGTGGTCTTCATAATATGGCGGTCCCCACGCCCTTCATCCCCGGGAAAGGGACAGGCGAGAGAGAGAAATACCTTTCCCTTCCTGGGTGGGCATGTGGTTGCAGCTTAGTTCTCAGGCTGGAGACATTCTGCAAGTAGCTGCCTATGTCGAAGTGGTTTAGCTGGGTCTGGATTCATGCTCGTGCAACTGCGGAGGGGCTGCACACGTGTGCGGCCCCCGGGATCACATCTCGGCAGCGGCAGGAGGGTCTACACTTTTTAGATATATCAAAATATAAGAAAATTTTCACTTTAAAATAAAATAATAGGGGGGCTGGATTGATAGCACAGTGGGTAGGGCATTTGCCTTGCATGCAGCCGACCTGGGTTCGAATCCAAGCATCCCTTAGGGTCCCCTGTGCACAGCCAGGAGTAATTCCTGAGTGCAGAGCCAGAAGTAACCCCTGTGCATGGCCGGGTGTGACCCAAAAAGCAAAAAATAAATAAATAAATAAATAAATAAAATAATAGCTTATAACTTCTTTGCCAAAATTGTAATGATTTTATTTAGGTGTTTTGTTTTGTTTTATTGTTTTTGCTTTTTGAGTCACACCTAGCGATGCACAGGGGTTACTCTTGGCTCTGCACTCAGGAATTACTCCTGGTGGTGCTCAGGGGACAATATGGCATGCTGGGAATTGAACATGGGTTGACCACGTGCAACGCAAACACCCTACCCACTGTGTTTTTAGTGAATTAACCTTGGTTTACAAGACTCTGTTTCATGGGTACAATTTCTCACCTTTTAAAGATATGTTAAACCCATATCTATTATCAAACTAAAAATGTTCCTCTGTTATATTATAGTCCCTATGGCTGCTACTCCTTTTCATCCCCTTTCCTCTCATCCAGTCTTATAACTTTACTTCCATTGTCAGAGTGCAAGTGTTTGTATTCTCTGTTTTGCTTCCCTGTAGCCTACAAAAAAGTGAGCCCATCAAACATTTGTCTTTCTTTTCTAAAATTTCATTTACCATGACTCTTTTCCGTTCCATTTATATTGTTCCCAAACACCAGATTTAATCTGTTCTTAAAGCTGAACAGATATAATATATGCTATATATTTTTAATTCACTCATTTTTCTTTATTGCTATTTCCCAAGTTTGCCTATTGTAAATAGGACTACCAGGAGCTGCAGTCCTGTGAATTAATTTCTAAATTTGAATTGTTGGATTATATGGTGGATCTATCTTAGCTATTTTGAGAAATTGCCATACTGTTTTCCATACAGGCTGAAGTAATTTATATTCCAACCAACATTGTATAAGAGTTACTTTCTCTTTGACTTCCAAAGAATTGTTGTTGCTGGCTCTTTGACCTAAACAGTTCTTACATCTATGAAATAATGCCTCATTGCACTTTTGATTTGCAGTTTTCTGGTAGTGATACTGAGCATTTGTTCTGTGCCTGTTCGATATTTCCTGGTAAGGTATCTTTTTAGCTCTTCTTCCCAATTTTTGGTGTTGTTTGTTTTCTTGTTGATGAGCTTTGTCAAATGTTTGCAAATTGCTTTCTAAATTATAAAATGTAAAAAAATGTTATTTTGTGTGTATTTTTCAGAGTGTAGGAAAATACTTGGCTTAAATGCATTTTTGTGTTTTAGCAAATGTTTGTTAGTGTTTGATAGTTTTATTAGTATAATTATTAGCGTAAATAACCTAATTTTAAGACAATAGACCTTTATAAACTTTTAGATGGTTTAAACATGAAGCCTACACATTTTTTCAATACCCACAGTTACACATAATTTTCTTGTAAATTATTTCTCAAAACATTCATTTGCTTCCTACTCAGAGAAATATTAATAGTTACACTTATATGTTAAAACATTTCATTCAACAAAATTAATTTTATTAAACTTGTTCTTTTAAAGTTCTTAGAAGACGCACTTATCATGTATCTCCCGCTTCTTTTCTACTTATTGAGCATAAATACATTATTAACCAATAATACATTAGTCTCTGGAATCTCCAAACTAAACAATTACCAAAAATTTTATTTTTAATAAAGATTTTCCTCACCTTTGGTAGAAAAGTATGTCTTCCATAACACAATATTAAATAAGTTGCAAATAATTTTAGTTATAAATCATCAAGTACTTATGCAGTAATTTCCTTTGATTTCTCCTTTCATCCTCTTTATTTCATGAAAATGTGGGTATATTTATCCCCATTTATAAATGAAAATAGAAAAATATTGAGGAATAATGAGGGGTTAAAGTCATAACCTTCAAATGATATAAGTCTTAATTGAAAAGTTACATCTACTAGTATTAAAAAACTAGTGAATTATTCCATAGCAGAACCTTTTGGAACTGCTCACTGATTAATCAAAAACGTCACATTATAAGGCAACTCATTCCATACTGACTGATTCTGTCAGTCTGAGGAAGCTTTACTTTGAGCTTTCATAAAAGGGATAATTTGCAATTCAAAATTGGGCTCACCTTTTCTAATTAGGTGAAATTACAGTTGCCATATTATAATTAAAGGTTATGTGACAGACAGGAGTGTTTATTTGGATTATATCAGATTATTTTTCTGCTTTACTGAAAATTGTAGCCTTTGATAAGCATGGATTTTTAAACCTTTTGATAAATATCTATTTTTATTTAGGAGTAAAGCTGTTCCCTCCTTCTGAACTTGAAATGCAGCTATGATTGTCTATATTATGGGACTCATATTCAAATGCACTTCTCTCACCAAACTGCCTAAAGGTATTGATGTCAGAATATTTCCCTTCTAATGAGCACATGATGTTTCTCAGAGATGCTATAAAAAATATCATACGACCTCAAACTGAATTATAGTAATACCACTTAATAATGCTCTATAAAATGTCTCAAATTATACATCATAGGAATATTGAAATATAGAGGCATTACATAGAAATTGCATTGTCAAAAACATAGCTTATACTTTTTGGCCATTGGAAAGTTTATAATGTATGAAACAGATCTCTGCTTAAAATAGAATTACTTAGAAATGATTTCCCCACCACCCCTCATAAACTAAAATAATCTTGGAGCATAGTAGTTTAGAATCAAAAGTCAGATTGCCTGGGGTCATTAAAGAGACCTTTATTTCCTTCTTTCTAAAAAATTAGTCAAAACCTTGGGTTGTTAGAACAATTAAAGTTATACAGATAAAGTGTTTACAATATTGTTTGCCAAGTTTATTCTGGAAGTATTAGTTATCTTCTTGAGTAGATAACGTGTAGCAGAATTTATACTTAAAACCTTCTTTTAAAGTTATTTAAAGAAATTTATTTCATATTTTAAAATAAATTATTTATTGAATTTCTTTTAATGATATGCTTTCTGATAACAGGTGGCTTGTGAGTTATTAAATTAATTTTGCTAATATGTAATTTATTCCTATAGCGATTCTGGAAGTTTTAGTCATTTTCCTTGCTTAGTACATTTAATTTAGTATTGGGTTCCAATAACTTCAAAATTAAATCTATGATATTTTTATTATACTCCTTAATCTTTCATTTAAAATTACCCACTTTAATATTTTAATTCCTCGTCGATGTTGTCAACAACAGCATCTTCCCACATTGTGGCAATAATGTCAAAGAGCTCCCAGTTGGTGGTCATTCTGGGAGTTCTCTTCTTAAACTTAAACTTTGCAAACCTTTCTCTCCGCTCTGTGAAGTAGAATTTTGCGTGAAGGAGAATGTGGTCTGATCCCGTTTGGAATTTTGGGACAACAGTGCCATCGGTCAGGCAAAACCTTTGACTGAATATGATGTGGCCATATTTTAAGGGAGACGTTACTGGTGCCCGATCAAGCAAATCAAATCAAGCAAATCAAATCAATCAAATCAAGCAAATCAAAGATCAACGAGATGACAAGTGAAGTAATACAAGTGATAATATTTTAATATAATATTTTAATGCTTAATTTCAAAAGAATAAAGAACTTATACTAAACTTTTTTCAGATCATATAGTTATATAACTAATGCCAGAAGTACATTCTGAAACTCCCTAGCAATAATAGCAACAGAGAAAATATAAAACCAAGGTTTACTAGTAGTTAGAGAATTTCGATTTTCATTTGTTCAATTTAGATTTGTAAGTTATAATATGTAAGATAGCATCTTTACAATATTAATTTTAGAATAAAATACCATAAAATATTTTACTATGCTATACATTTTTGTTGGTATTTTGTATTGTCAACCTATATCATTCAATGTGTAATATGCATAACTCCACTGTAAATATTGAACAATTAAACTTATAGTTTTTGTTTTGTATATAGAGACTAGTTTGATACAAATATACTAAAGCAATACTTTTACTCAATCAAAATCACTGTATCACTGTCATCCCATTGTTCATTGGTTTACTTGAGCGGGCACCAGTAACGTCTCTATTCCTCTCAGCCCTGAGATTTTAGCAGTCTCTCTTTACTCATATTTCCCAATGACTGGAGGCACTCTCAGGGTCATGGGAATGATTTTTAAATTTAAATATTTTTTTAATTTTCTTAATTAATTACTGTGAGGTACAGTTACAGACTTACAAACTTTTGTGCTTATGTTTCAGTCATACAATGATCAAGTACCCATCTCTCCACCAGTGCCCATTTTCCACCACCAATGTTCCCAGTATCCCTCCCACCACCCCCACCCCATCTCAAGAATCTGAATTTTATATCAAAAATTTAGAAAATAGACAGCTAATTTCTCTAAAACAATTGCAAAAATGGCAGTCAGAGTTCTCAGTAACAATACCAGGCAAAAACCAGATTCAACCTGTTATGATAATAGAAATTTAGAAGTAATTAGATTATGAAGATGCTTTGTCTTTTCTCCTTCAGAAATTTCTGTTACATTGCAAAACAAATTATTCTGAAAACATTAACTTGTTTATTACAATCATTTATTATGATCTGACTACTATCACTGCCTTATTATCTTTCATCATATGTATGTCATATGTTACAGAATAGTTTCTTTCAATTCACTGATTATCTTCTGCTTTTGAATTTCAGCTTATGTCTCTTTTTAACAACTCTTAATTTTTGTGGATGTGCTTTTTATAAGTTGCAGCAGCAGGATATAGGTAATAGCAATAATCTCATTTAGCTCAGACAAGCTTACACATCCAGGAGTATGATTTGGGAGAGTTTCCCATTATTTCTATATTTTGCAAAGGTTTTCTATTTGTGTATGGATTCTTAACACATTTGTGTCATTTTGATTTTTACAAAATGTGTTTAAAGTTGGGCTTGTGTCTACATGTAGAGGACACCATGAGGAAATTCTTTGGTCTTGGTTGCTGAGTGATGTTGAACTGGAGAAACAGAACTGGCTGGGAATCTGTCACTTACAGAGCTGTACTGTGTCACTTTTTCCATCAACAAGGATGGGTAAGTGTAAACGAGTGTCAGAAAAGAGATTACTTGGTTCATGTTTTCCTTAGGATATTGAAGTTGCCTGGAGAACATTTTAGTTTGTTATTGATACAGAGCTATTAATCCAGACATAGCAAATAAAAGGTTGAGGTATTCAAAGAGCATGGAGGGTTAACATGTAAGGCCAGATTACAGCTGTGCAAAGATCCTTCCCATTTAAACACTTGGTCTCTGAACACAAAATGGAGAGAACAACAGTAAATTGGTCAAGCAAAAGAAAGTGAAATAGTCTTGCCTACAATCTCTAGGTAATATTTTTAAGGGTTATTGATTTTTACCATCATGCAGAGACATTTTAAACCTTGTCAGAAATCCATCTTGGAGTAGGGAACATACTAATTAACTTTCTAATTTCACTAAGTTAGACTGGCATAAGTATCTCATCAAATAAGAAGGTAAAAGATAAATTCTAACTCTTTAATTCTGGAATGTTGCTGTGTTTTCTTTGGACTCCTCTTTCACATACTTGTGGTCTAAATTCTCTTTCCTGCTAATAAAGTGGTGTAAATTATTTTTTCCATTCAGTTAGGGTCATTCTGTACTGCCTATTACACAATAAGATTGAAAACCAATTATATATTTTGTCTCATTTTGAAAATTATTTCAGGTAAGAAATGAATATCATTTGTCATTCTATTATGGGAAGTAACTTAAGACAATTACATAGCTTTTTATGTAATATAAAAAGTTCTCTTTGGTGGGGGGGTGGCTATGACTTCCAGTGATATTTGAACTCCCTGTGGGTACAGTAGTAATTCATATTTGTTATTAGATAGATATCTATTCAATAAAATGAATAAATTATGCTGGTTCCATGTGTTTTATTTTAAAATAAGGAGACCTGTTCTATATTATTTTCTATTCTAACTTTATTCTACTGGAAATATCTAGAGTTAATATGGAAACAAGAAACTGAAGCAAGAGTAGAAGTACTTCTTTCACAGTTGAATCTGCCTTTGCTTTCTTAGACTAACTTTTATTTTTACTTGTTCAGTTCACCTTTGGAAATAAAGAAACACAAATTTGGTATCCTGATAGCCTGAGACATGGACATTCAAACAAATACAGATCATTTATGAAAGTAAGAACATAATCTGAGTCATCATCCTAGGAAGACAAATTATATGATCTGCAGTCTAGCCCCAGACAGGACCTTTTCAATAACTGATAGTTCCCAATTTTTAATTTAGGACTAACCAGAGAAAACCAAATTAATCATACAAAATCCTACTCCTGGTTAACCTACTCACATCTTTCTCTCATACCAATAACTTTAGTCAGAGCATACTTGATATCTTCCCTTTATTCTCTAAAGCTTCCTTACTCTATTAATTATTTTTTTAAGTTGAATCACAGTGAGATACACAGTTATAAAGTTTTTGATGATTGGAATTCACTCATACAGAGTTCTAATACCCGTTCCTTCACCATGGTACATTTCCCACCACCAATGTTCCCAGTTTCTTTCCTACCTGCCACCACCCCAGCCTGCCTCTCTGGCAGGCACTCCCCCCGTTCTCTCTATCTCTTCTTCTCTCTCTCTTTCTCTCTCTCTCTTGTGTTGAACATTATGGTTTGCAATACAGATACTGAAATGTTATCATGTACCTACCTTTACCTACTTTTGACACTCAGGTCTTGTTCAGAGTGGACATTTCTACCTATTATTGTCATACTGGTTCCTTCTTTATCCTGTCTGCCCTTTTTCCTGCACACACTTTTGGAAAGCTTCTAATGATTGACCAGTTCTTCTGGCTCCTGTGTTTCCTGGTCTTGGATATGAGTTTCATACTGTTTTTATTTTATATCCCACAAATAGTTCAGTCATTCTATGTGCATCCCACTCCTTCTGCCTCATTTCACTCAGTATGATATAACATCACTTCATTTTCCCTAAAACCTTCATAGTATTCCATTGTGTAGATGTGCCACAATTTCTTTATCAAATTGTCTGTTCTCTGGCATTCTGGTTGTTTCCAAATTCTGGCTATAGTGGACAGTGCTGCAAAGAACATAGAAGTGCATATGGTGCTTCTGCTGCATGTATTTGTTCTCCTAGGGTAGATTCCCAGAAGTTGTATTGCTTGGTCAAATGGGAGCTTAAGTTTTAGTTTTTGGAGGGATCCATAATGTTTGCCAAAAAGGCTAAACCTGGCATTCCCACCAATAATGAATGAGAGTCCTTTCTCCCCACATGCACTGCTTTTTCTTGTTCTTTTGGATGTGTGCCAGTCTCTCTGGTATGAGATGATATCTCATTGTTTTGACTTTCCTATCCCTGATGACAAGTGATGTAGATCATTTTTCCATGTGTCTCTGTTCATTTGAATTTTTTATTTAAGGAAGTTTCTGTTCATTTCTTCTCTCCATTTTCTGATGGGTTTGTATTCTTTTTCTTGCAAAGTTCTACCAGTACCTTATATCTTTGACATTAACCTTTTCTCAGCTGAGTATTTCTATAATATTTTTTCCCATTCCATGGGCTATCTTTGTATCTTGGTCAATGTTTTTTTGAAGGGTCAGAAGCTTCACAGTTTAATATGAAACTTCCTTCAACTCCCATTTTGTTGAGAGTTTTTATGATGAATGGGTGCTGGATCTTGTCAAATGTATTGTCTGTGTCTATTGTTTTATGATCATATGTTTTGATTTTTTCTTTTATTATGTGTATTATGTTGATTGACTTGTGGATGTTAAATCATCCCTGCATCCCCAGAATGAATCCTACTTGTTCATAGTGCATGATCTTTTTGATGAGCCATTGGATTGTATTTGCTAGGATGTTATTGAGGATCTTTGCATCTGTGTTCAGCAGGGATATATTCCTGTACTTTCCTGTGGTGTGTCTGTCTGCTTTTGGTATCAGGGTAATATTTCCCTCATAGAAACTCTTTGGAAGGGTTTATTTTTCTTCAGTTCCCTGGTAAAGTCTAAAAAGTATTAACGGTAGATCTTCTCTAACTGTTTGGAAGAATTCACTAGTGAATCCATCTGGGCCTGGGATTTTGTTCTAGGAAGAATTTTGATTACCATCTCATTTTTCTCAATAGTGATAGGTCTGTCCAGGCATTCCATGTAATCTTGGTTCAACCTTAGGAGGTCATAGAAAACCAGGAATTTATCCATATTTTTCTAGCTTGTCTTGTTCTATGGCATATAGATTCTCAAAGTCATGTCTGATGATCTTTTGAATTTTTGTGTTTTCTGCTGTGATGTCCCTCTTTTAATTCCTGATTGAATTTATAGAACTCTCTCACTTTGTGAGTCATGTGTTTTATCTATATTTTTTTTCAAAGAAACAGCTCTTGGTTTCATTGATTTTTTGTATTATTTTTTGGGGATTTGAGTTAATTATTTTTTGCTCAAATTTTATTATTTCTTTCATCCTGCCTGGTTTTGGCTCCTTTTGTTGGTCATTTTCTAAGACCTTCAGCTGTGAAGTGAATTTGTTTATGTGGGCCCTTTTTCCTGATGAAAGCTGGCAGAAGTTTAAACTTTCCTCTTAACACTGCTTTTGCTGTGTCCCACAAAGAGATGTGCTCATGTCTTTATTCTTGTTTGTTTTCAGGAATCTTTTAATTTCTTCTTTGATTTCCTCACTATACCACTTGTTGTTCAATAGTGAGCTATTTAATTTCCAGATGTATGATTTGATTCACTTTTTCTGTGTGGATGAAGAACCTCTGGCTCTGGGCATATCTTTTTGACTCCACCATTCTTCCTGCACTAACATTTGCCTCAGAGACCTGGGCCCTATGCAAACAGGATGAGAATGCTATCTGGGTATCCCAAAGAGGAATTGAAAGAGCTATGCTTGGAGTATTGCATTTCACTCAAGTGAGAAAAGGAATCCGGAGTTCCAACCTCCGTCAATGGTCAAGAATCAGGGACGCTGTTTCATCTGCCTAGACGTCAAAAATCAGATGGGCCAGACATGTAATGTGATTCAGAGATGACCGCTGGACTAGAGCTGTTACTGACTGGATTCCATGGGATGTCAAAAGACCACGTGGCTGCCCACCAACGAGATGATTAGACTTCTTCATCAAAATCCTAAATGAACGATTTGAGGCTTTTCGTGTTCCTGGAGTGAGCAGATATCATTGGGCTACATTAGCACGTGACAGGGACAAATGGAGACATTACTGGTACCTGCTCGAGCAAATTGAAGATCAACTGGATAACAAGTGATGACAAGTGATTTAATATTGGCATTCTTTGTCAGAGAGATTTTGTATGTGGATATTCCTTGTTGAGGCTTCAGGGCTCCTATACCCATCCGATCCTCATAGTGGGATTCTGTGCTGTGTTCTCCTAGTGCCTGTGGCAGTCTGAAGGTTATGATTTCTTCTTTCCCCTTCCAGGATATTCACTTCCTTTCTGGTTTCCTGTGGAACTATGTAAGACCTCTTTAGAAATGGATCTTATGGGCTTTACAGAAGGGGTATCACTATTGGCTGCTATTGAGGAGACCATATCCTCTTTAGATCTAACCTGGGGGTGGAACATTAGCAGAGTTTCATGAGCTGGGGGTCCCTGCTCAATCCAACTGCTGCCTAGAATTGCTTGCCAAGGTCCTCTGGGTCTGTGCAGTCTGACTGCTGCTACTGGGAGGTCATGTTCACCATAGTTCTAACTTGGTAAATCTTCCAGATTTTGAAGATTTTTTTTTTGTCCTTGCCCCACAACAAAGCATGGTGCCCCTTCACCATGCAGCTTTGGCTTAACTTCTCTCATCACTTTCTTACTTTTTCTGGTCTTCGTGTCTCTGGCAAATCCAAGTGATGTTGAGTGGTTCCCTTGTTTTGTTAGACTCTGCTTGTTGTTGTTTGGGTGGTCTTTGCTTATTTCCACAAGTTTGTACTTCAGTTGAAATCTGTAATAAATCATAGAAAAGAGAAATTGTGCCAATAGAAGAAGCATAATCTAGAGTCTTGGTAATGAGGAAAGCCACTAAGTAGAAAAGTAAAAATATTTAAGCTATTTTAAAATGTTTGGATTTTTCTGATATGTTTAGAAAAATTATGATATATTTAATAAGAAAATTCATTTTTATAATTTTCATGGACATTTTATTTTATACTTATTTATTAGGGCAATATTTTTCGCATCCTTATATACTATAGAAAATAGTACATTGTTTCCAACTCAAGTAACTTGCAGAATAGAAGAACTAATCTCTCTCTCTCTCTCTCTAAATATATATATATATCTCACTACCTGGATGCTATTGTGTTATTTTACTTCACTCTTATACTTAAAAGGAAAGTTAAAGGGTATAATAGCTATTTCATACTAGTTTCGTTCAAATACAGTGTTAGGGGTTTTCTATATTACAGGTAACATACTTTAATTCTTAGAATTCTTATTTTAAGAACATCTTTTCATCCTCATTTTATTTGTGAGGAAACTGTGAAACTGAAACATAAGAAACCTTGCCAAGTTCACCCAGCTAGCAAATATGGAACCTTTAAGCACAGGTTGAACAATAAAGTTTCTCAAAGATTCTGTGCACTTACTGATCAATTTTTGCTGATAATTCTTATTCTACTATACGTCTTATGCATTGCAGTATTTAGCAGTATTGTTAGCCTTTATCTATAAATGCATAGTTATATAGTCCAATCTTGATGACCAAAGTGTCTAGGAAGATAGCCAAATGATCCATAAGAGCAAAATTGTGTTCAGCAAAAAACACAGCTGCATCACCTATTCACTATATTAGGCTTTTATAAACTAATCTATTTTTCAATTTATATCATTAATGTAATATATTCAATCATTCCTATGAAGCATGCACACGTGTGCTTGTTACATACACACACAAACAAAAATGACAATGTCTCTTCCTCTATAATAATTTCTTAATAAAGTTAGTGATTTTATAAGCAATATGTAAATTATTTATAATAATAAAATTATAGTTACTAAATAATTTATAAATTATTGTAGCACTGTTGTCCCATTGTTCCTCGATTTGCTCAAGCGGGCACCAGTAATGTCTCCATTGTGAGACTTGTTACTGTTTTTGGCATATCAAATACGCCATGGGTAGCTTGCCAGATTCTGCCATGTGGGCGGGATACTCTCAGTAGCTTACCAGGCTCTCCGAGAGGGACGGAGAAATCAAATCTGGGTCGGCCACGTGCAAGGCAAATGTCCTACCTATTGAGTTTCAAATAAATGTTTGTGTTCTATTAGAAAAGTAAGTTTCTTAACCTTAATCTTTAGAAGATTTCTTAAAAATTGAATTAGTATTCAATACACGCTTATATACTTCTCATCCTGGAGAACTTTTTTCTTCTTTTTTTTTTTTTTTTTGCTTTTTGGGTCACACCCGGCGATGCACAGGGTCACTCCTGGCTCATGAACTCAGGAATCACCCCTGGCGGTGCTCAGGGGACCATATGGGATGCTGGGATTCAAACCCGGGTCAGCCGCGTGCAAGGCAAATGCCCTACCCGCTGTGCTAACACTCCAGCCCCCTTTTTTCTTCTTTGTGTTGCTTTCTTTTCTCTCCCTCATTTTACTTAAATAACAAAAATAATAACTGTTATTTTACCAATTATTCTTCCTCATGTTTTTTGTTTGTTATTTTAGTTCTCATTGTTCTTCAAGTTAGGTTTACTATCTCTACATTATGGATGAGAAAACCAAATTTCAATATGCCATGTCTTACACCTAGTTGGCTATCACTCAGATTCTTGTCATCTGATTTTAATTCCTGTGTTGTTTCTTTTATACAATAGTATCTCAAATAAAGAATCTCTTTGAGTCTGGGGAGATAGTATAGGAGGTAAGGCACTGCCATGCATGGATCAGTGGTCATGACCCTGAATTGAATTACTGTCACCAGATGTGATCCCCTAAGCATAGAGCCAGAAATTGCCTGAGTACTCCAGGTATGGCCCTAGCTTTCTCCCCAAAATATTTTTATCTGGGTATGATCTAACTGGTGAAGAATAGAGTTTTGGTCAGCTTTTGTTCCTCAATTATATAAAGCTTATGTAGTATTCTTTTAAGAGTTAGGATTTAGGAGTCATGATTTTTTATGGAGGAGGCCCAGTCCCGATCAGAGCAGGCTTGGAGATCTCAGCCCCAGGTCCTGCACACCTGGGTTCCTCTGCTGGTTCTTTCATGGGTGAGGCTCATCCAAACGTGTGAAGAGTGGCCTTGAGCATCACTGTGGCTGGGTTCCGGAGGTCTTCAGCTGCTGGGGCTCTGCTTGGGCTGGGGGGGGTGGTGAGGTGAGGACTGGGCCTCCTCCACCCAGGACCCCCCACCCCCATTTTCCAATATCTTAGTAGCCATATCTGCAAACTGCCCCTGGCGTCGTGTAATACCATGAACAGTCAAGATCCAGACACTATAAGACAAGGGTCCTGAACTGGTCCTAAAGCCACATTTGTAGCCGGGCGACCTCTTATAGCTTAGTTCTCCCTCTCAGAGAACCTGGCAAGGTACCGAGAACATCCTGCCCACACTGCAGAGCCTGGCAAGCTCTCTGTGGTGTCTTCGATATGCCCAATGCAGTAACAATGATAGGTCTCATTCCCCTTACCCTGAAAGAGCCTTCAATGTGGCACCACTGGGAAGAACTAGTGAAGAGAGGCTGCTAAAATCTCAGGGCTAGGATGAATGGAGATGTTACTGGTGTCCTCGAGAGAAAATCGCTGATCAATGAATGGGATGATAGTGATAGAGTGAATAAAGTTAGAAATGATTCATTTTCAGCAGAGAATTCCATTTTGGTTTTGTAAATAGTGTCTTGGGAATGGATATCTTTAACAATAAACTGGCTTATTACTTGAAAGATATTCTCACAAAAGAGCTGATTGTTGCTGTCTCCAACTTCCTAGGAAGGAACCTAAATTTATGAGCAATTTCCAACTGCTTATTTCTTTGTTTATAAAATCCTTGTTGGGGCTGTAAAGATAGTACAGCAGGTTGGTCACTTGTCTTGCAGTTGGCTGAACCCAGTTTAATCCCAAGCATTAAGTAAAGTTTCCCAAGCCTGGGGCTGGAGTGATAGCACAGCGGGCAGGGCATTTGCCTTGCACTCAGCTTACCCAGGTTTGATTCCCAGCATCCCACATGGTCTCCCGAGCACTGACATGGGCAATTCTTGAATGTATGAGCCAGGAATAACCCCTGTGCATCGCCGGGTGTGACCCACAAAGCAAAAACATAAAAATTAAAATTAAGTTTCCCCAGCCATACCAGCACAGAGCCAGAAGTAAGCCTGAGCACCACTGGGTGTGTGATCTCCTCCCCTGCCCTGGCCACCAGCCCACTAAATATTCTTTATGTTAGGCAGGCACCTTGTTCTCTGCTACACTCATGAGTGCTCTCCCCAATTTTTTTTTTTTTTTTTGCTTTTTGGGTCACACCCAGCGATGCTCAGGGGTTACTCCTGGCTTTGCACTCAGGAACTACTCCTGGCGGTGCTTGGGGGACCATATGGGATGCCGGGGATCGAACCCGGGTTGGCCGCGTGCAAGGCAAACGCCCTACCCGCTGTGCTATCGCTCCGGCCCCTTCTCCTTTCTTTTCTTCTCTCTTATACCTTATGTTCTACCCTTCTCTTGTAATTTTCTCTCCTTTTCTACCTCTTTTCTTCATGGCAACAAATCTTGGATAACTCTCACTAAAATATATAGATTTTAGGACTCTGTCGCTGCCTTCACCTCTCCCTTTCGCCCGGCCCCACGCCCCTCACCCTTTGTAGTCACTGCCAGTGCAGCTGTCCCATACAGCCTTTGACTGTACTCTGTTATCTTTGGCACTAGCTCACAGGCTTCACTGGCTAAAATTGGAACTCTTCCATCCCCATCCTTCTTTTGTCCTGTGATGTGGTTATCGTGGAGGCCACTCAGCTGCCTCCTTCTATTAGAATAGGAGACAAGACCAGGGAATAGAAATCTCTGAAGCCAGTGTTAAGGGCTGAATATCTTACAATAGTGGACACCTTTTTGTTACTAATGCTTTTTTTTTCCCCAAACACATGCAAGGATATTTTGAACTGAATTTCAGCTTCTCTCACTTTTCCCTGAGCAAGCTGCGGTAGCTGGCAGTGTTTTTCAAGAAAGTACTTATCTTTGAAAATCAGACGGAGCTGAAATTATCCTGATTTTATTGTAATATCGCAGACTTGAAGCAATGTATTTTCCAATCCCATAGGGAGTGCCAAATGTTTTTCCATGGCAAGTAAATTTGAGCTGTAAAACCTGAAACAAAGTATGTATCACAACTAACTCAACACTGACTTAACTCTTTCTCTTTGGAGCTGAATAAAAATGTATGTTAACTCTGAACTTTAGAAAACTCTTTGATAAGAAAGATTTGATAAGAAAGGTTTGAGTCTGATCTTAGGGTCGATGGTGCAGCATCAGAGAGCAGGAATTTATTTTGGCCCCTAGCATCTTAATATTGTCCCAATTGGTCCAGATTACAAAAAGGTATTGAAGTGTTAAAATTATACTGCTCCAGTTCTACATTATAGTAAAAATCCTTGGAAGAAAAATCTAATTTTAAGCATACCATTATTTTTCTGCATAATCATGAGGAGTTAGGAACCCAAAAGCTTCTCTTTAGAACACTGCATGGACAAAAGATCTTTATCTGGTTCATTCTTGCTTGGTGCTATTCTGTGTGAAAACCATGTGCTACACTTAGTCCTATTCGCTTATCCCACGATTCAGCCACCTGCAGACTGATTATTTCCTTTTAACTCAAAAGTAAAATTTCTATTTGCTTCCCTCTACTAGGCAGTCTCAGCAAAAAGGCAACTCATACAATGGTGTTTTGTGAGAATAGATCCCATTAACAACAACAGCAACTTGGGTTTATATAGTGCCTTATCACACAGGCAGCAAAGCAATTCAGGCATTTTAAAAAATGGAAAGCATTTCCTTTAAGATTTTAAAAAAAAGTTATTAAACAACCACAGTTATAACCACAAAGAATAACTTGATTTTGTTGACCAATGAGTGGGAATTATATTTTTTACTTAATTTTATTATTAAGGTGACATGGTCTATAACAGTGCTAGTGTTTGCACTTTTAGTGTACAGAGATACTGTGCCACCATAACTGCTGAAGTGCCAGAGTCCCCTTAGCACTTATAGTGTGGGCCATTCCTCTCGCATAGCCGTACTTGATAAGCTCAATTCTGTTAGTGTTCAAAGCATGTTTTCTTTGTCTGCCTGTACCTTTTCTTTGTTTATTTATAAAACACATATGAGTGAGATAATCCAGCATTTATGTTCATTCCACCGACTTACTTTGCTTACTTTCATCAAGACATAGAAAACATATTATTTTGTCTCTTTTTACAAATCATTTGTATTCCACTGTTTGTTAATATTATGTATTATGAATAAATAATGAGACAAAATGATTTATGAGATTTAAGTAGTATTTGTTTATAATATTTTACTTTTCCTTGGGGGCTGGAGAGATAGCACAGCGGGTAGGGCGTTTGCCTTGCACGCGGCCGACCCGGGTTCAAATCCCAGCATCCCATATGGTCCCCTGAGCACGGCCAGGGGTAATTCCTGAGTGCAGAGCCAGGAATAACCCCTGTGCATCGCCAGGTGTGACCCAAAAAAGCAAAAAAAAAAAAATATTTTACTTTTCCCTATTCTGGTTTTTATAATATTTATCTAATCTTTTAGTATTGGGTATATGGGTGATTTTTAAATCTTGACTATTATAACCAATGGTGTAATGAACTTCATTATGTATATATGCTTTATGAATAAATGAATAAATGCTTTTGTATTCTTTGGAAAGTTGCCATAGAACGGTATCCCTAAGTCATACAGTAGTTACATTTCTTTTTAATTTTGTATAAATCTCTAAACTGTTTTCCATATTCACACCAATAATGTCATATTTCTTTCTCCTGGATTTCCTACCTGTAGCATTTTAATGCAGGTCATTATTATTTCTGTGAGCTGCCAGGTCATATCTCATTGTTGGTTTGACTGTATTTATTTGTAATAAGTGAAAATGAACACTTTTGTTGGCATGTAATCACGTGTATTTCTGACTTTTTTTTCTCTTTTGCATGCAATGGACTGGAGCGATAGCAGAGTGGGTAGGGCCTTGCACGTGACCGGCAAGGGTATGATTCCTCCGTCCCTCTCAGAGAGCCAGGTAAGCTACAAAGAATATCCTGCTGGATTGGCAGGGCCTGGCAAGCTACCCGTGGCGAATTCGATATGCCAAAAACAGTAACAAGAAATCTCACAATGGAAATGTTACTGGTGCCTACTCAAGCAAATTGATGAACAATGGGACTACAGTGCTACAGTTTATGCAATATACAATAGTACTGGAGGTGGGTGATCAGTACTTGAAGTGCCTTTGGACAGTGCTACAGGGATCATGCAATGCCTGGAATTGAACCTGGGGCACCAGCATGTAAAACATGTGGTCAAACATAAGTATCTGTATAGCAGTTCCACTGACTTTTCTATGGATTTTTTTAATTGTTGAGTTTTAAAAATGATTCGTATATCTTGGTCACATGTATGGTATGTGAATATTTTCTCTCATTCATTGTCTGCTGACTTTAGCCTTCGTTTCTTTCACAATGCATTTATTGCCCTTTGGTGCCAGGATAATACTGGCTTCACAGAAACTGTGGGGAATAATTCCTATATCTTTGATTTTTCTGGAAAAGTTTGATAGAAAGGAGTATGTCTTCTTTGAATTTTCAGTACAATTCACTAGGGAACCCATCTGTGGTTGGGGTTTTTGTGTTTAGGGAGACTTTTGCTTACTTTTATAATTTTTATTATAGCAATTGATTAGTTCAGGTATTTAGGTATTTTGTTTCCTTTCGGTTCAGTCAGGAAGTATACAATTATAAAAATTAATCCATTCTCTTTGTTCTTCAAGTTTGGGTATAAGGTTTTAAAAAAGTGATTTCTTGTGGGGTTGGAGAACTAGAGCAATAGGTAAGGTATCTTGGGCTTCGTCTGTTGCTCTTTGGGCTTTGTTTTACTCTTCTTTATCTACTTTTTAAAAATGTGATTCAATGTTGTTTATTTAAAATTTTTTCTTGTTTGTTGATGTGAATCTCTGTTGCTCGAAGCTTCCTTCTCATTACTATTATTTCACATAGATTCAGATAGCTTGTATTTACATATTGTTCTTTTCCAGATATCTTTGTTTTTCTTGCTTTCCTTTTTGACTTACTGCTTATTCCACAGTGTGTTGTCTAATATGTTTGATTTCTTTTCCCTTTACTTTTCATTGTTAATTTTTACTTATTGGCATCATGGTTCAAAAAAAAGAAATTTGACATAATTTCTATTTTTGTGACTTTATGGTAATTTATTTCCTATCATTTTTTAACTAATGGTGACTTATTTTGCATGTTTACTATCCTAGAGAATGATTTGTGTTTATTTCTATGGAAGAGAAATTCATCTTTTGAATGGCTGTGGGATTGTGTACATTTCCATTTATCCAAGCATTTCCAATTCTTTGTTTAGGGCTGCTGTTTCCTTATTGATTTTCTGTCTGGTTGATCTGTTCAATGATGAGAGGGGGATGTAAAGTTCACCACTATTATGTCGCTGTCGATGTCTCTCTTCAGGTCTATTAGTACTTGCTTTAAGAACTTTGCTGCCCTTTTATTTGCTGCATATATGTTGATAACAGTTAATTCTCTTGATGTATTGATCCCCTAATCAATGTATAATGTCCACCTGTATCTTTGATTACTCTCTTTAGTTTGAACTCTATTTTGTCAAGTACAAGTATAGTAGTCCTGCTATTTTTAGGCTACAATTTGCTCACATGATTGTGTTACAACCTTTTCCCCTGAAACTGTTTATCATGTAAATAATAAGGGTTGTTTCTAGCAAGCAGTAGAAGGTTGAATTTTGTTGTCATATTTCTTCAACCACTTTTTTGCCTTTTTATTGCACAGATCAATGTATAGACACTTAAAGACAGTATTGTATAACAGGATTTGTTGCCATTTTTTCTCTGATTACTTTGGATATTTTTCCAGAATATTGTAGTTTCTTTGACATTGACTTATTCTCTCTGCTTCCATTTTGAAAGTGGGCTGTTGTGTAGTGAGCAGCTTCCATTTGTCTTTTATTATGTATATTTAAATATCATATATATACATATATGCATATATATATATCTATTTCAACATGTGAAAAGCAAGCAAAATCTACCTGAAATGATTCACAGTAAAATTGCGAGTCACATTTCTTGCAGCCTCATTCACATTAGCTTTAAGCCTAGAAAATCGTAAATGCTCATCTATGTTGAACTGTTAAATATACTATAGTAAATATTGAAACAAAGAACAGAAAAAAGTTTGGGAAGGCAATTAATACTTAAATGGAACACTCTTCTAAATAAATTTTTGATGAGATAGCAAGATATTCCAGCATAATTATTTAATACTATCATCGGTATAATATATGTGTAAATGTGCTTGTGCACTGTTATTTTTTGCAATAAGTCCCAGAAATTCTTCTTTTTTAAATTGAACCATCCAGGAGATACACACTTACTCAGTAGTTAATTATCAGGTTTCAGTCATACAACATTCCATCACCCATCCTTCCACCAGTATATATTTCCCTCTACCAACACGCCCAGTAACCCTCCTGCCACCCCATCCTACCCTCCAGCTTGCTTCCATGGAATGCACTTTTCTTCTCTCTCTCTTTCTCTCTCTCTCTCTATGAATATATGCTGTGCAATACAAATACTGAGAGGTTATCATGTTTGGCTCTTCAATTCTTGAATGTGATAGGGTTCTCAGTGGAACTTGGTGAGATAGTTGGTGAAATATCTCCTTAGACCCATTGCCTTTGTTTTGTGCTCTTTTATGAGAATATGTATTTCTAAATAGTATAAAGAACATTAAAAAGTCTGAGTGCCATGGAAGGATGAGCTATATGATAGGCAAACAAGAATCAGAATAATATATTTTAACTTTATTTCTTTTTTCCTTTACTTCTTCTTCTTCTTCTCCTACTCCTTTTTCTCCTCCTCCTTCTGCTCCTCCTCCTCTTTCTTCTTCTCCTCCTTCTTTCCTCTCTCTCTCTCTCTCTCTCTCTCTCTCTCTCTCTCTCTCTCTCTCTCTCTCTCTCTCTCTCTCTCTCTCTCTCTCCCCCTTTGATTTTGAGCCAGACCCAGCAGTGTTTTTCTGGCAAAACTCAGGAAACAACACGAGATGCCTGGAATTTACCTCAGGTTGACTGCATGGAAGGCAAGCACTTTAACTGCTGGACTGTCTTTAAAGTCCCTTCAGAAAATTTTATTGTTGGTGCTGGATTGATAGCACAGCAGGTAGGGCATTGCCTTGCACGTGGCCGATCCTGGTTCGATTCCCAGCATCCCATATGATCCACTGAGCACCGCCAGGGGTAATTCCTGAGTTCAGAGCCAGGTGTGACCCAAAAAGCAAAAAAAAAAAAAAAAAATTATTGTCATGGTAGGGATTCACCAGTATACTAACGAGGAACTGGAGTGATAGCACAGACGTTAGGGCATTTGGCTTGCATTCAACTGACATGGGTTTGATTCCTCCATCCCTCTCAAAGAACCTGGCAAGCTACCGAAAGTATCCTGCCTGCACAGCAGAGCCTGGCAACCTACCCATGACGTACTCGATATGCCAAAAACAGTAACAAGTCTCAAAATGGAGATGTTACTGGTGCCTGCTCGAGCAAATCGATGAACAACGAGATGACAGTGCTACAGTGACGGTGGTAGGGATTGAATTCAGGACCTCACACTCACAACTGCTCTATCATCAAGTTGCAATCAAACCCCTAAACATTTTATTTTACTTCTTTGACCTATGGTTAAAATAAATATAAAATCCTGATCTCAGGTCTGTTATATCTATAAATATTTAGTAGCTTTTCCAGTCATTAATGAGAAAATTGCTCTACTAACAACATTTATTGTTGGGGTGAGACTGAGCTACCAGGATGAGCCCGTTGAAGGTTTGAGCATATTCTTCTTTTGGCTGCCTTAGTAAATAATTTCCTAAATTATACCGAAATTGTCAGTCTTCCTTTTCTCACAGATCCCTTGTTCTACTTAACCTGTTTGTTGTCAGTATGCAGATCCTAGGTACTTAGCCTGTTTGTTGTCAGTATGCAGATTCTACATTGTTTGTTTTCCGTATACAGAAGAACTTTGCATGACCCTTTGTTGATGACTTCACTGTATTGAGACCTACGAATTATAGAATGGTAATGAAAGGAGGCTTCAGGACTCTCTACTTTTGTCACAGAGTCAGAGAGAACCTGGACCCTCCATGACATACATTTCTACCGCATTCCTTGTCTCAGCACCTCCGACTGCATGAACATTCATGCAACAATTTATAAAAGATTTGACTTCTTTATATTATGTCAATACTAGAAAACCACTATCTTTCTTATTGGTTACACAATTTAATATCTACTCTTAACATATGATAACATTTATTACCCTATAGTTATTCTTCATTTCTAAATGTATATAAGTAGAATTGGAGGCATGAAATCATTCCATGAACCTAAACCTGGAAATGAAATATCTGTTACTTTTTTGTCCTTTCTTAAATCATGACCTGTACTTTCTTTACTTTTACTTCAAGATTGTCTCCATTAACTCCTCCTCAAATTACAAATTGTGTTGATACCATTTTTTTTTTTTTGTGTGTGTGTGTGTGTGTATGTGTTTGGGGGTCATACCAAGTGGTGGTTGGAGGCTACTCTTTGCTCAGCGCTCATTGTTATCTCGATGGTGTTCAGTGGGCCATGCAATGCTGCCAGGGATGAAATATGTACTCAATGTAATGAGTCTTACCAACCATATTTTAAAAATTATTGCTTTTTGTGGACCAGGGGCACAACTGGCAGTGCTCAGGACTTGTTTTTGGATTTGTGCTCAGAACTCACTTTTAGTGAGGCCCAGGGGACTATGAGGGGTACCAGAAATCAAACTTGGGTCAACCACATGCATAGAAAATACCATACTCACTATCACTCAGACCCAAGTCATTGTTTTTCTATACACTATACCTACTTTACGCACTCCTAAATGTCAAGTTGAATGATTTTAAAAGGTATCTATATTGTTATTATCAGGTTTTAGGAAGGAAAATTCTCCACTCTGTTTTATCTGGACAACTAATAGTAGACAGATAATTTAGAGATACAGGCATAATTTAAAACATTCAAATTGAAAATTTACATAATAATAAATACTAATGTTAATTGGGGCAAATCTTGGATTAATGTCTTGTGTTCAGCGACCTGAAATCTCAAGGAAAGAAGAGGAAACCTCACATGACAGAGAGGAGATGATTTCAGCTTGTACTCTGAGAGTAAAGAAGATGATTTTATCATAAACATCAAATATATTCAATGAGTAACCTACACCTGCATGATATCAACTACATTGTTCTAGGTCAAATAAGAAACACATTTTCATTAGAAAATGGGTAAATAACTGGGACAAGTATAAAAGCTACTTAATCTCCTGTGCCTTTAAAGCTCAAAATTTAAATAATAAGCATCCCTTAATTAATGGTAATGGGTTTCCTGAAGCCATGTGGGTTTTGGTTGACCTTAGTTCCCTTTATAATGATGACACTGGAAGAGTCCTAATTTGTTTTTTTTGAAAAACATAATGAAATAAAAGACAAGTTCAAAGTTTTTGTGACTGATCCAACAATACCTGTACATTATTCCCTTCTCTATGCTTTGTAATCAACTGTAATATCATTTCAACCATAATTATAATGAGGAAACTACTGGTCTAAAGCCCAACACATTCTATCTTGCTTTTGCATGCCTCCTAATTCCAATGCTGCTTATTTTATTTCAAAAGTTGGCTTGTTCCTTGTCTCCTCTAGTCTCTTAAATATCAACATTAACAATTTCTATAAATCCAAATTTTCTTTCCTGATTTTAAAATCTTCTGGAGGAAAATTTTGACTCCCAGGATTAAGAGGCAAAAGCCAAATATAAAACTGTTTCTGAGTTTAAACTTGTGCTGCTTCCCTTCTACTATGATTGAAATTCATAAATCAAGATGACCAAAAAAAGAAGTAAGGTAAGGTGCTTATTCTGTGCACTAAGTATGCCAGATTTTGATCCCATGTAACATAATATGTTTGCTGAACCCTGTGAGGAGATATTCCTCAGCTCAGAGGCAGGAGTAAAACCTGGGAAGAGCTAGGAGTGGTCCCCAAAACAAAAAAATAAATAAAATTGATTAATAAAGCTTTGACTTTTCTATATTCTGTTTCTTTTATCTATATTCTCAACTCAATTTTTTTAGGTATTGCTCAAATTTAGACTTTTCTTGCTGTACATAAACTATAACCACATATGAATTGGGGTGCTTGATCCTCACCAACTATACATAAACCTTCACTTTGTAGTTCAAGTTTCCTCTTTTATTTCTTCTATTTTATTGAAAGATGCAACTTCTGTATGCGCAAGTTTGTTACTTGCTGTTAGTTCAGGTAGGTAAACAATAAATCCAGAGTTGAAACTGTTGTGCTCTTCCAGGGCCGGAAGGCTGAGAAACTAGTGAAAATCTTGGCACCCACTGAAGAGTTTGAAGGTTTATATCCAACAAAGTGGAGAGAAAACTACACAAAGTGCCCATTGTGTATAAAACATTTTCTTCTTATGGTGGTTAGATGTCCATATGGGACATTGGTAATGGGAGACTGGATTCAGGGAGGGAGAAAATATGGTAATGAGTTACTTCCAGCTATTTGTAACTAGCAGGATGTGGTCATCATTACTTTCATATGAGAAAGTGTTGTTATGCTTCACAAGTATCTTTTTGGCTTTCAGCAGAGTATTTTTAATCTTTTTTTTTTTTTATTTAGTCAAAGTAACCAGCAGGTAATTCATTTAGGAGGCTCCATTTTGGATTTTGTTCTCTCACTTTCTGTTATCAAAAAACATGGTCTTTGTGGAGAAAGGAGATGATTCAAGCACTTGTATTGCATGCATATACAATACCGACTAACCCAGATTTGCTCTTTAGCACTGCATATGGTCCCTTGAGAACCATGAGGAATGGTTTCTGAGCACAGAGCTAGGAATACCCATGAGCATCACTGGGTGTGACTCTCCCCATTTTTTTCAAATATTTTCTTCTCCTTTGTCTGTAAGTTTAATTTCATATGCTTTATGTGTATATGTACAATACCACATAATTTGACTTTAGATTATACTACTTTTATTATTTCTTACTGTTTTATTTTTCCCCAACAGTGCAGAGAATTTAACCTAGAACCTCACACGTGCAAGGCAAGCACAAGTGCTCTGTTCTGAGCCAATCCCCAACTTTTTTTTCTTTTTTCTTTTGCTTTTTGGGTCACATCTAGTGATGCACAGGGGTTACTCCTGGCTTGTACTCAGGAATCACTCTTGGCAGTGCTCAAGGGACCATATGGGAAGCTGAGAATCGAACCCAGTTAGGCTGTGTGCAAGGCAAACGCCCTACCCGATGTACTATCACTCCAGCCCCCACTGCTGTTTCTTTAAAGAGACGTAGTCTCAAGAAGTTTTTGGTATTTAACAAGTGTGTTTTTTTCTTTCCTGATTTATGACTCTGTGCAAAAAACTTTAATCCTTACAGTGCATTTATTCTGACTAGTCTAATATTTTCCAAACTTTCAAACTGAGCTTAGGGATCACATTTGTTATTTTATTACCTGACTTTTTTAAAGGATCATTATACTCTAATTTGCAAAAGCTGTTATATATATGTGTGTGTATATATATGTATATATATATATATATATATGTATCACTCACTGTCACTGTCATCCCATTGCTCATCGATTTGTCCGAGCGGGCACCAGTAACGTTTCTCATTGAGAGACTTATTGTTACTATTTTTGCCATATCCAATACACATGGGTAGCTTGCCAGGCTCTGTTGCGTGGGCTTGATACTCTCAGTAGCTTGCCGGGCTCTCAGAGAGGGGTGGAGGAATCGAACTCGGGTCAGCTGCGTGAAAGGCAAATGAATGCCTTACCACTGTGCTATAATATATAATATATATATAATATATATACATACATATATATACACACATATATATATACATATAATATAGTTATAACACTCTCTGTCATCATCACAGCGGGTAGGGCATTTATAAACAAGATGAAGAAAACAATACTGGTCTGAGTTTTTAATATAATAGTCTCAGTAAAATGCTTTAGATTTTTTTCACTTTCCTTTATTAAATATCATTGTATCACTGTCATCTCGTTGCTCATCGATTTGCTTGAGCGGGCACCAGTAATGTCTCCATTAAGAGACTTGTTACTGTTTTTGGTATATCGAATACAACATGCGTACCTTGCCAGTCTCTGCCCTTCGGGGAAGATACTCTTGGTAGCTTGCCAGGGTCTCCAAAAGTGGCAGGGGATTTGAACCTGGGTCTACCGAGTGCAAGGCAAATGCCCTACTCACTGTGCTATTGCTCCAGTCCTGTTTTCTCAATAATTCAATTAATACCATATATAAGCATATTCATCCCTTCCTAAATTCTAAGTAAAATATGTAACATTCTAGCACTGTTTCAGAATCTGTCATCAAAAGAAAATTTTGAGACTCAATGCACTTCTGGTACAAGTATTAAAGTCTGTTTCTTTTGATACTTAGACCTCTACAACTAAACAAATAATTTATCTGTCACAAACTCAACATGCAGTATCGGAACAGGTATATGATATGTTTAGTCAATCATAGAAGCAGGTTAGAAATAAGTGTTAAAATGTATAGAATATACAATATTTTTTAAAGGAGCTTTAACGTTCATATTGGAGATAGAGAAAGTCTCAAAGGACTAAAGTTTTTTTTTTTCTTTTTTGGGTCACACCTGGCAATGCACAGGGGTCACTCCTGGCTCTGCACCCAGGAATTACTCCTGGCGGTGCTCAAGGGACCATATGGGATGCTGGGAATCGAACCCGGGTCGGCCGCGTGCAAGGCAAACGCCCTACCCGCTGTGCTATCACTCCAGCCCAAAAGAACTAAAGTTTATGTAAATCAAGTCAAAATAAAGTATTTGAAAAACATGTATGATGCATCTAAATCAAAGAGAAAGGAAATTGTGTATCAGATGTTTATTTTATAAAGATATATGAGGTTAAACTAGAAATATGTTTTGCTGTCACAGGTCTTGAAAAAGTTTAAATTGCGGTGAATCCAAAGCAAGCAGCCAAGTGAAACAATAAATGTCAATAAATAAAAGTAAATTAAATATCAAAATTTGTTTTTCTAAAAGCAATAAAATTAATAAATATAGAACAATTGAGAGGAAAAATGTAGAGAATAATAATCAGGGATAAAACACTATCAACAGATCTAGTAAACTTTTAAATGTAAGACATTAAATTTAATCAAGGATATTGCAATAGATCTAGTAGACTTTTAAAGTAAGAAAATGCAATAAGAAATTTTATACCCCAAATTTTTTTTTTTTTTTTTTTTTTAAATAATTTTATTGAATCACCATGTGGAGGGTTACATAGTTCTCAGGATTATGTCGGTTATACAATTCTCAAACACCCTTCCCTTCACCAGTGCCCATCTCCCATCACCAACCCCCCCAGTATACCTGCCACCCCCTCCCACCTCCCCAGTCCCCACCCTTGTACATGATAAGTTCCACTTCGTTTATGCCTTATCTCGATTACATTCCATGTTTCAACACACAACTCACTACCATTGTTGGGGTTTCCCCCAAAAAAGGAAAGCAGTCCTATTGCCAAGGAGGCATTTGATAGTTCTCCACTGCTAAGAATATAGAGATATTAAGTCCCGCTGTTTGTTACATAACTTTTCTTTTTCCCCCTTGCCCCGCGCCACCGAGTTCACGCCTGTTTGGTAATCGCCACGCTGCCTGACAAGGGAAAAAAAAACCGAAAAGGATGGTTATTTCCCGTCATCGGCAGGCGTGGGGCTCTGGCTTAGTTGATAGACTAGTAGAGTTTCTGCAAGCAGTTTCTGGAACCGAAGGGCTTGCGCTGGTATCGGCTCCGGCTCGAGATTCCACCAGCGTCCCACTGTTCCATGTACATAATTTTTCCCCTTATATCCCATTCCCACGCCACCAGGTCTGTTTGCTTAATGGACATCACACTATGTTTGACACCACGCCGCGTTTCTTCCCGAGAAAGAAGGATATTTCTTCTCAGCCGGCGTGGGGATATAGCTTAGTTCAGTCTAGAGAGATGGCTACCACTTTGATTGCCTTCAATATTTCAGCAACAGACTTACTATTCTTGTTAGGATCTCCCACAAAAGTCCGACTCATTAAAAAGGGACATATTACATATTGCTGATGCTAAGATGACATTAGGTCGCGCGGCCGCGACAGCGGCCGCGCGGTTTTGGGTTTCTGTATAAAGTCCAGGAAAAGTACAACCAGAAATATCACTACAAACTTTTACCCTTTTATGGTGCTCATAAGATGAAGAAGCCTAGAGAGAGGCTCGGCGTCTCCATTTTGCGCTCAGGAAAACCTCGGATCCTGCGCTGTGCTCAGGGGGGAGGTGTGGAGAGAGAGAGAGGTTAAAAGGATTGGGGGATGCCCGGCTCCCACTGTTTCAGCGCACCGTGGGGTCTCTGGTCCCATGCCGGAATTAGTTCAGTGGGCTGTTTGGAGTCCAAGAGCGCTTCCTTGGGCTCTTCCATCATGCTCGCTCCGCAGCAGGGTCCAAAGGGAAGCACACGTGGGGGAGGTGGGTTTAAGTATCTATCTGCTGTGGGCGGGGGTCGCCGCCCCCGCCCCCTGGGGCCTCCCGCAAGCGTGCGCGCCTCCCGTTTCAGCTGGGTCGCCGTCACCATTGTGCGCTCAGGAAAACCTCGGATCCTGCGCTGTGCTCAGGGGGGAGGTGTGGAGAGAGAGAGAGGTTAAAAGGATTGGGGGATGCCCGGCTCCCACTGTTTCAGCGCAATATACCCCAAATTTTGACAATGGAAAAAAAAATGAATCATTTCACTGAAAAGAGCAAATTATCCAAATTGAATAAACATAAGTCTATACCATACTGTAAATATTCTGAAATTAAAGTTATGTTGTTTAAAGTCTCAGAGTAAAAATGTTTCCAGCTTACTTGACATCATAGAAAAACATTTTCAAAATTTTAAAAGATTTATATAGCTTATGTCTTTCTTATGAAGTACATTTTCCTTTTACTTATAACTTCTTTTAGACTCACCATAGGATCCAGGAATTGCACTCCCACATATTTATCTAAAGAATTTAAAAACCTGTTATTAAAAAAGATATATGCTCTTCTATGTTTATTGCTGCACAATGTATAAATGGATATAGATGTGGTATATATCTACAACTGACTGCTACTCAGCTATGAGAAATTATGAAATCTCACAATTTGCAACAACTTAGATGGAGTTGACAGTTCTTATGAAAAACAAATTAACTCTGAAGGAAAAAAATCACGAATGTTTTCAGGCATACATATGATAAAAAGAAACAAAGCAGGTAACAGAAAGAAAAGCAATCCAAACTACTTTTATATCATAAAACTGAGGCTACCAGAGGGAGAAGGCTAGGGACACAAAGGATAGAGGCGTTCAGAGATGGTGCAAAGAAATCAGCACTTGGGTATGATACCTTGAATGATACAATGGTATAAGCCATTGTTCTCTTCAACGGTAATGACAAATTAAAAATAAAAGGAGTATTTCCCAGCTCATTTCATGAGATCCCAGCTCATTTTATTACTCTGATAATAACTGTATCACTGTAATCCCGTTGCTCATCGATTTGCTCAAGCAGGCACCAATAACGTCTCCATTTTGAAACTTGTTGTTACTGTTTTTGGCATATCAAGTATGCCAAGGGTAGCTTTCCAGGCTCTGCCATGGGGGTGAGATACTCTCGGTAGTTTGCCAGGCTGTCAGAGAGGGGCGGAGGAATCAAACCCCAGTCGGCCACATGCAAGGCAAATGCTCTACCTGCTGCAATATCGCTCCAGCCCACTCTGATAATAAAGTCAGTAAATAGAGTGAAACCAAGAAAGAAACTGACAAATATTTCTCATGAACTTATGTGAAACAAACCTCAATCTAATAGAAAACCAAGCTAAGTAATGTATAACAATAAATCCAATGACAAAGTAAGACATGGAAGATAAAACAATTTCTATTAATACATGAAAATTACTTAAAGTTGTTAAAAGAGGTAAAGGATATTCCTGATAGTTTTTCAGTGTCTGTATTGCAGACCATAATGATGAAAAGGAGAGACAGAGACAGAGAGACTAAGACAGAGACAGAGAAGTAAAGCATTTGCCATAGAGGCAGGCTGTAGGGGTTAGGGAGTGATGGGGGGGTGGGAAACTGGGGACTCTGGTGCTGGAAACTGTACACTGATGGAGGTATGGATGTTGGAACGATGTATGACTGAAACCTAGTCATGAACAGCTTTGTAAGGGTTTATCTGCCAGTGATTAAATTAAAAAAATTTAAAAAAGAGAAAGAAAGAAAAAAGTACTTAAAGACTGTACAGACAGATAAAAAAATATTTTCATTTACTGAGAACATGATTGAGTACTTCAGGACATATATTGTATCAACCAAAAGATACTAGATGTGAAACATAAAATTAAAGATACATATTTGATAAAAAAGTATCATGCATGTGGTACTACAATATAGTATGACGTTTAAGATACTTGTGCTGCGTTATTCTTAACCCAATTTCAATTGCTGTCATTGCATACGGTCCCCGGAGCACCAGTAGGAGAGACTTCAGAGCACAAAGACAGAATCAGGTCGTCAGTACCACCTGCTGTGGTCACCCTGCTAAAAAAGTAGAGTGCATGCACATACATTTATATATACATATATATTTGCAAAATAAAAAATAAATTTAAAATCACACTTTTTAGTATCAAGTATATACCATTTTAGGGCTAGATTTAGCAATAAGATTATCTTTTAAGTCTCATTAAATTCTGCATATAAAATATGGACATGTTATTTATGTATCTAAAACTCAAGAAATCTAATAAGAACCAATCAACTACCTTCCTTGAATTATTCATATTTTCACTGGCACAACTGACTTTTGTGTTATACGCATTCTGAGTTTTTCCCTCTGTAGTTTCCTCTGCTACCTGTACTCTACTCTGTTCATAGTGATACTTTAGGGCTCAACTTTCTTTGATAGACTATAAGCTGCATAAATATTAGAACATGTTTATACTATGCTATCTAATCTGCAGAAACATATAACTGTTATTTGTAAGCTTACCTCTAGAAATCTCCCTCACAAAATTTTCATGATGAAATGAAGCTAAACTATGAAGTTATAGTACAAGTTCAGAATAATATAAATGGTTGTCCTTAACCCTGGTAAAGCATTCTGAATTAAACAAAAATAAAACAATAGGACTTTTGCTTCACCTTAAGGTTACTAAAGCTTGTGAATTCTTCTACTCAGCAATGATTTTCTATATTTTCTTGTTAGGCATTTACCTATTTTTCAGTGTACTTCAAGTCAGTGAAAACTATCATGTTCTCTTTATTGTTTTAGAGAAATTTGGAAATAGTTTGCTAGAGCAATCATTTAAGACATTTTATTTTAAATTCATTAGCACTGATAGTTTAACTGTTGTCTTTTTTTTCCATGTTATACTTTAGTAGATGTCAAAGTCTATTTTCCAAGCTTGCATACTACTGATATTATTCAGCACATAAGTGAAGTGAACCTATACTGTCTTGATGTTTTATATTGTAGTTCCTACAAATATGTACATTTTTATAATACTAAACAGATATGTAGTATATTTGCATGTATTTTATATATTTTTCCCTTCTTCAATTTTTGTGGATCAACTTTTTGTGAACATCTCTTCTTGGTCTTATTGCTCAGAACTGACAAAATGTTAGGCTCTGAACAAGCATTTTCAATATTTTTGCTTTCTAGACTTTTCATGTTTTAAATATATAATGTAGTAAAAAAAATTCTAGAGGGAAAAATGAGAAAGCCACGATGAGGTCAAAGCTCTAATTGAAAGAAAAGGGTGTTTATCCTGGAGCACGATGAAAAGAAGAGAAAAGAGAATGGGTATGTTTGCTGTTTCTGGGCCAAGCCCCAGAAGCCAACACTGTTGGAAAGCCTGAATTAGCAGCCTCCTGGCCCTAAATTAAACATTCTGCTAATATATAATTCTCTCCATTTTATCTAATTTTACTCAGATATTAAGTAAATCACATATGGGCAAACCTTTTGCCAAATTATTGAGCAGTTTGAAATAGTAAGAAAAATGACCATTTTTCAATATTCATAGAATCTTGTTAACATGAATTATACTGAAGACTTGTAGCAAGCTTATTAAAACTTAACATTCAAAAAATTGAAGAAAGAATTTGGCTATTGATATATTGTTGAAGAAGTATATACAGAGGAAACTCTCAACTTTGCACATTAACTTGGTTAATCAATTGTGTGGAGGAAAACAATACAGATACAAATTCCTTCTTACACTTAATAAAATATGCTTGCACAATGATTGAGCCAGTAACTTGGATCACTTTTTGATATAGGGACTTTTAATTAAAAAATCTAGCATTTTAAAAATTAGAGAATAAGGATTATTTCAAAAGTTGTTGGAAAATGGGCTAGAGAGATAGTACTGTGGGCAGGGTACTTGCCATGCATGTAGCTGACCCAGTTTTAACTGCCAGCACTTGAATATGATCTTCAAGTTCCACCAGGAGTGGTTCCTGAGCACCTATCCAGGAGTAAGAGTGAGATCTGAGCCTTACTTGGTATGCCACCCTCCAAAATAAAAGAAAAAAGTTTGTCAAACACTAACATTATTATAGTAACATGTTCATACATCTATGAAATATCTATGTTGTGTACAGTATCTCTCAAATGAAACATACCTATATACACATGTATGAAATACACACACATACTCATATGCATGTGTTTTTGTATATGCTTATATGTAGATACATGTGTATTTGCATATGTATTTTCTCTATGGTATGTTGTCATCAAAGACAATTGCATTCTTTTGTTTTTTTTTAATTGGAATTGCAACTTTCCATTATAGTAAACAACTAATTCTTCTAACACTGTTCATGGTGACTTGAAGTCACTGCACTTGCCTATTCAGCATCTCTTTTAAATTGTAAGCAATCCCATAAATCTTTCCTGCTTTCTAGGGACATAAAGACTCCTATGATGAAGTGGCCAGCATGGTGGCTTAACAAGCTAAAGGCTAGCTTTTTTCCTCCATGCATCCTAAGGACCACTTTCTTATTCCTGGCAAAGTAGATCAGGTTTTGAATTTCAGCCAGGGTAATTAGCACGCCTTAGGATCTCAATACACAAAGCAGAATGGTCAGCATTAGCAAAGATATCTTGTAAGTATTTCTGAGTGGTAGCAAAGGAAAGGAAGTGACCAGCTGCAGTGAATTTTTAAACTGTAACAAAAATGACCCACTGCATAAAATTCTACATTGGAGAGTGTTGTTTGTAACAGAACTCCAAACTATGAGACAATATATTTATTATCAAATGCATTCTAAAATACAGGACTAAGAAAAAAGCAAGGATTTTCCTAGAACTCAAATATCAGAAAGGTTTTTCTAAATCTAGTAAGATTGATCACCCTGGTATTCAGTCTACTTAACAAAGACTGGGTTTTTGTCACATTTATTATCAATCTTTCATAGAAACTGAAATCCTTGCAACAGTAGTGTCTGACTTCACTCTTTAAAGGGCTTGTCATTTGAGAGACATTATAATGGGTAGAGAAAGAACTTCTTCCAGCAGATTGGAAGATAGTAGATATACCTCCTAAAGAAACATCTTGCCTGTATGGTCAATAAAAGTTGCTTGTATAAGAAATCAGGAAATTCTGTGTTCAGAACTTGCAGATTGATGGGATACACCAAGAGCTGACCAATTATTGACCACAGGGTAGACAACAAATTTATTTGTGAACTGCTCCTGAGAGAAAAGCTTGCATGTTACTTTGTATAGGCTTTTGGGTGAAGCACAAAGCAAGAAAGACATTCTTTAAAATCTTAGTGTCCAAACCCAGAAGCGTTTAAGGGTTTTAATTTTGAGCCTATCTTTCATTTTTTTAAAAAATTGAGATATCCTGATTTACAAAGTTATTCATAGTTGAGTTTCATGAATACAGTTTCCCAGCATCAGTGTCAACTTTACTCCTCCAATATTTCTAGTTTCTTTCTAACCCCACACCCACTCCTGCCTCCTTGACAGGTATATATTTTTGCTTGTTATAGTTAGGATCTCGTGCTTTTGTTTTGTAAGTTTTGTAGTGCAAATATATAAATATACCACAGCTCTATATTACCCATGTGTCCAAGGCCCCTAACTATGCCTATTACCGCTCATCTAGCTCTTTGTTTTGTTTTGAGTTACATTGCGGAGATTTTTGCAGATGTGTTTGAAAAACATTACTAACCTTGCTGATTGAAGAGTTTAAAAGAATGGCGATCAGTAGTCAATGCCTTGTGGTTTTGTCTTCATAAAATTTTATCAGCTTCCTAACAGTTTCTCTGAGACTGAGGTAACAAAGTTCTTGTGTCACACATTTAAGTTTATAGACTTATACACAGACTTTTTGTTTAGAAAAGTTGTAGGGTTACAACAAAATCTATAGATAATACGGAGATTTCTCATGTCTCCCCAGCCTCCACAGATGTAGTCTCCCCTACTATCAACATTTACCACCAGAGTGTTACATTTGTTATAGTCAATGAACTTACCTTGACCTATCATTATAATTCAAAGCTAATCTTGTTCTTTTACATTGTAAGGGTTTGGACAAATGTATAATAACATGTATTCTCTGTTACAGTATCCCGCAGAGTAGTTTCACTGCTTAAAACTCCTTAATGCTCTGCCTATTCATCCTTTCTCTCCCCCATGTTCCCGGAAACCACAGATCTTTTTATATCTCCATAAATTTGCCCTTTCTGAAAGTGTCATATAGTTAAAATCACACAGTATGCAACCTTTTCAAATTTGCTTCTTTCTTTTGTATGCATTTACATCTACTCTGGTCTTTTCATGGCTTGGTTCTCTTTACCACTGAATACAATTCTACTGCTTGGGTTACCAGCTTATTTATTCATTTACCTATTGTAGACATCTTGGTTGCTTTTAAGTTTTGGAAATTGTGAATTAAGTCACAACAATATATTTTGTTCATATATTTGGGTTGGCTTATGCTTTCAACTATTTTATGTAAAATTGAAGCAGTACACTAGCTTTAGTGTGTGGTGATATGGTATTTAGTTTCGTCGTAAACTACTAAACTTCCAAAGTGACTATATCATTTTTAATCCCCACCAACAATGAATAAGTATTACTGTGTCATCACAGACTTGCTTGTATTTGGTGCTAATATTTTGTATTTGACTACGCGCCATGTTCTATTAAAGTGAGTTAATGAGTTTCTTTGAATAGACAATGTTAGAAGAATACTTAAATACTTATTCTAGTATATAATAATATGTAACTTACTATTATTTAAAACATGCATAAAATTAAGCTTTAAATATGTGCATATTTAAGACATAATTTTATGCATACTTTGTTATATCCATGTATCTACATGCATTTTTAAATCATGATCTTTATTTTCTTACTTGAAAATTTAGTTGTATACAAATAGAAGATCGTATCATTGCTATACATATAACAAATGTTAGTGAATAGGGTGCTTGCCTTATATATGGCTGACCGTTATTCCATCCTGGACACTATATGTGGCCTCTGAGCCCTATCAGGAGTGATCCCTGAGCATTTAGCCATGAGTAAGACCAAAGCACTGCCAGGTTTGGCACAATAAATAAATAAATAGCAAGTGCTCATATTTAAGGTAGAGAAACCTGTAACTCTTCTGTAGATTGTATATACTTGAAAGTAGGCAATACACAGTAAAAATAAAGAACAGAAAAATTTCTGAGCAAGTGTCTGTTAATTTCTAATTCATGCCCCTTAGTATCCTTTGTGTATAGCTGATTATCTTGCAAATTCTTAGCCTGAATAGGAAAAGAGGGAAAAACTTCTTGGTATAGTTTTGATTATTACTGTTTATTTCTCATTAATCTCTTGATAAGCAGTGACTCTTACTCACCTGGCTAGTAAGGAAAAGGTAAACATCAATCAATCAGTCTATGAAGTTCAAAAACATACATCAAAAACTAATTTCCAACATAAGACAAAGCAAGTCACCTTTTTCTTCAAATTCCTGGAAATAGATCCACCCACTATGATATTTTATAAATTGGGAGAAGACCAAAAACATCACATATTTTAAGTATAAAAATTCCTTTTACTAATGTAAATGAAAATTAAATCCCTCATGAGAATATATAAACAATTATAAAAACCGAAGGCCTAAACTAATCCTTAATTTTTTCTTTGACTACATCTAGTACTCAGGGCTTACTCCTGGTTCTGTGCTCAGAAATGTCAGGACTCCCAGAATTACATGTGGTGTCTGGGATGGAACAAAGGTCAACCATCTGCTAGGTAAATACCAAACACCCTACCTGCTATATTTTCTCTCTGGCCCTAGACTATTTCTTTACTTGAACTAAAGTGTTACTATTGAAACAGTTCACCAGAGATGGTGTATTTGTATTCAAATAATGCAGTAATTTTATTAATATTGGTTCTTAAGTGTTGAAACATTAAAAATATGGTACTGGAACAAAATAATTAAAATCAATCGCTGACAATGAAATTAGAAATTTTGTAGATATAGAAAACCAATGAAATTGATACAGTTGTCTCATACTAATTTAGTTATTGTTTAATAAACATATACCCTGGTTCATTTTGTACAACAGATCTTTTTTGAGTTTAATTTTTTCTCTCTTTTGAGTTCGCACCCAGTTGTTCTCAGGGCCTACTCCGGCTCTGTGGTTAGGAATCTCTCATGATGTTGCTCATGGGGCCATATGTGATGCCAGGAATAGAATCTGAGTCAACTGCATGTAAGACAATCATTTTATCTGCAATATTATTCCCCCAGCCGCAGCTCTTAGTTGCATTTTATCTTATTTATGCTTTATACTATCTCCCTTAAAGACCACTTATGGATCTTATTTTTCCATGAACTTTATCTTCACTTTCCCTATCTAGCTTCCTTCTAATAACCTTTCAAATCAGCATGTATTTCCATTATGCGTAAGTGAGGTAGGAGTATATATTTAAAAGTTTCAGAATAGGGCTAGAGAGACAGTTCAGGTAATAAGGGTTTGCTCAAGTTCAAATGCTTTAGTCCCCAAAGTACAGACCCAGAAATAATCCCTGAGCACTGCTGGGTATGCCCTCCTCCAGACATTTTTTTATTATAGTTATTATTTTATTCATGAGAACACTAAGGTTGAAAATCTGTGAGATCCTACAAATCCAGGTTACAAGAAGCATCAAAGTCATAGAAAGTCGGGACTGTAAGATTGCAGGCAGTTTTCCTTCCAGTATTTCATAAGGCACATGTCTCACTTAAAAACAGTACCATCCCAGTGACTAGCTGGAATATAGTATCTTAAGATAACATGGAACATATTTGTCTAAGATAGGATGCAAATTTGCAAATATTGTACTCTTTTCCTAAATGAATTATAGCAGCATGACATTACCTGGCAGAATGAGTCATATTTTTCGGTAATTGAAATAAATTTCTTAACTAACTCTTCATGAAGGATTGGTGGAAAAATGTACCAGCTGCAAATACACTGAGCTTGATTTTTGTGAATTAGTATGAAGACTAAAATTCCTTGAAAATTGATGGTTGGTGGAATTTACATAATTTCAGTCATTTAAAAACTTCCAGTTATTTAAATATAATTTGTCCCTTTCTGCTGTAATATCATGTTTTTTTTTGGTGAAATAAAGATAACAGCTGAGGCCTAATTTATTTAAATTCTATTATATAGTGAATGAGCAATATAAGTATCCATTCTAAAAAAAGACCCTTTGAGAATGAGTCATTTGTGTTAATGTAATTTGTTACTATATTCACCTTTTAGAGACCACCAGAATTGGTCTCACAGATATTTATATTTTCTTCATAGCAAAATAACCCAGAGAAATGCGTTGTTTTGTTTTAGGCTCTAGCATATTCCTCCACATACAGTGAGAAAAGTTATTTCCAATTACATATTTGCTTCTGAATACCCTTAAAATTTACCTTTGTTCCTGTAAGTGATCGATAGCAAAGTTTTATAACCTAGATATTTCCTGAGTTTTACAATTTTTTCTTCAACTTGGTGGAAAAGCTATTACTATATAGCAAATAGTCTACCTCTAGTCATTATACCAATCTTTATTCTATTTTTAATTTATTATACATCATTTATTTCCTCTCATAGCTTAGTCTTCAAACTCCACTTTTTCCTTTCTATATGTACCCAGTCTCCTCAGATAAAGGAAAATAAGATAATAACTATAAACCTCAGTCCCTTTCCAGATATGTTTTGTGTCTGCTTTTAACTTCCACAACATTTTACAGGTTTCATTATGTTTACTCCTAAATTTTTTTCTTTGTATAAAAATTAAACTTTAAAAAATACCATGCTTCTATAAGAGTGGAACATATATGAAAATTTCAGATGTAGGGTGGTGGTGGCTTTGAGTATGTTATTGGAAAGAGGTAGAAAGAAATGGTTAGCTTGGATTATCCTTTTAAGAATGAATCAAGAGGGCAGAGGGATAGCGCAATGATCTAAACACATGCTTTGCATGCTTGAGGACTACGTTTGATCTCCTTGGTACCATAATACTCCTACAGAAATTTAGAAGCAATCCTTAAGTATTGAGCCATCAATAGCCCCTGACCCGATAGGTGTGACCTATCACTCTCCCTCAATTAAAAACTATGCAGGGAACTAAACATAGATTTTGTGAGTGATATTATTAATAAGGTAGAAGATATATCTCAGGGAGGATTTCCAGTATGCAAGATAGTTTAATGTGAACTTTAATGAGAAAGGAGAACATGTTATAGTCTGATACTAAGTGTTTAACTTTGATTATTTTGACTACTCGAAACAGAATAACTAGCTCTGAGTACAGAGCCAGTAGGTAGTCCTGAACTCTGCAAAGATGGTCCAAAACCAACCAAACAAACAAGATCAAGGAAGACTGTGGCACTGCACTGTCGTCCCATTTTCCATCAATTTGCTCGACCAGTAACGTCTCCATTGTGAGACTTGTTACCATTTTTGGCATATAGAATACGCCACATGGAGCTTGTCAAGCTCTGGTGTGCGGGCGGGATATTCTCGGTAGCTTGCCGGGTTCTATATTAAAGAAAATATAGAATTAGTTCTGGTACTGGCTTATAATAAAAAATTTACATATAATACTTATTTTTATCCATTTATTTAACATTAATATAAAATTTTATTTGAAAATATTGCAATTTATTTGGGTAATTTATGTGTTAGACGAAATCACTTGAGTTTTACTGGGTCTTCCATTTTTACTACATCTAAGTAATCAGTCAGTTTAATCAACTCTTTATTTGATCATGTCTCAACAGTCCCACTGACATAAACTCTTCACAAACTGCTGTAGCCCATTTCCCATCTAGAAATCAGAAAGACTTTTTTGTTATTGATGTTAGACTTTTAACACAGTTGTAAAATCTATTTCCTTTTGCAAATATGTTGTGTAATCCCATCAAGGATTAAAAAAAATTATTTTTCACAAGGTCCTGGAACATTACTACCTTTCCTAACTATGCTACGGATCGAGCCAGGTCAGCCATGCGCATGGTAAATTCCCTACCCTCTGTGCTTTTGCTTTTCTCTGGAAGTCTAATTTTTAGTAAACATTAAATGCTAAGTGCAGTTCTTTAAAAATGTGCCCAATGTCTATCTTCAAATGGCTACTCATTTTCATTCTCATCAGTCATGAGTGAGCATTCCTGATCATTCTCACCAATATTTGATAGAATCTGTTTTTATTTTTTACATTCTCATAGGTGTTTGATTTGAATTTTCCAAATTGTATATGGCATAAAACTTCTTTTCATAAACTTACTAGCTATCTATGCATCTTTGTATAGGTGTCCACTAAAATCTTTGTCTCATTTTAACCAAGATATTTTTCTTTTGGGGAGTTATGACTTCTTTGCAAATTTAAATAATACTCTAATTTTGTTGGGATTGCATTCAATCGAGTTTGGTATTAAGAAAAAACATAATTTTGTGATACAAATTATCTCTTAATTTTTTTATTTTATTCTGTCCATCAAGATTTAATAAATTTTCTCAAATAGTTCTTGCTTATATACATACATGCAAAATACATATCCAAATATTTTTATTTATGAAATTTAATATGTAAGTTATTATTTTTACTATTAATTTTTATGTGTTAATTGCTATTTTGTAGAGAAATTGTCCTGAAAATTACCTGTATCTTGCCACACTGAATAACTTCATCACTAAGTAGTTTCAGGATTCTTAAATGTATTTTTTCACAATTTCAGCAGAGATAGTGCCATTTCTAAAGAGAAATTTTATTTCTTTCCTCGCAATTTGCGTACTCGTAGATTTCCTTTACTTAGGGCCCAGCAAGCTACTGAGAGTATCTAGCCCACATGGTAGACCCTGGCAAGTTACCCGTGGCATATTCGATATGCCAAAAACAATAACTACATGTCTCAAGATGGAGACGTTACTGGTGCCCGCTTGAGCAAATCAATGAGCAACGGGATGACAGTGACAGTGACAGTAATCATATTTCGTTACCTAATATGTCTACTGTGATGTTGAAAGCAATGGTGAAAAGAAGCATCTTTGCCAATATCTTAAGAAAATTAAGGATTTACTATTATAAAACAAATTTTAGCTGTAGAATATTTGTACATGTTCTTCAAGAAGAAAATCAAGTTTTCTTTTAGTCCTAATTTAATGAGAATATTCTGAGTTCATGATTTCTTAAAATTCTACATATACTGACAGTCTCGTGTGACTTTTATTCTTTAGTTTATTGTAGTTGATTATATTGATCTATTTTTGACCATTGAATCAATTTTGCATGCCTGTGATAGATTATACTTTGAGTATGTAATTCTTTTATATGTATTGTTTGAATTTATTTGCTATTATTTTGTGGTGCATTTTTATATCAGTTAACAATAAATATTGATCTAGTATTATATTTTTTAATGCATATTCCTGCATCTGTTAGTAGAAAATATGGCCTCACAGTATGTGTTAGAAAATTTTCTCTCTGCCACTTTCTTCTGAAAGAGATTATGGAGAATTTGTACCCTTAATATATTTTTCATTTTCTATAATTCTTTATCAATTGCCTCACTACCTAGGTGTTTAATTCATTTTTTGATTCTCTCTCCTTTATAATTTTGTGAGTATCATTAGCCTAAAATAACTTTTATTTCATTACTCTATCTTTAGTGATAGTAAAACATCTAAGCAATAGTAGATATTCAGGTATTTATGGAAAATACAATATAACAATTAAAAAGTAAAGAGCAGCATAGTTCATTCAATTAATCAATAAGTATTTATACATATGCATATATACCAGTTTGAAATAAGGAATAAAATACATTTTAACTTCTTAAAACAGATTATAAAATTAATTAATGTTTATAAATAATATTATAATTTTATTAATATCTCTCCACTATATTTCAGGCACTTATTAAATATTTGAAACAATTTCTTTTTAAATATTAAAGAGATAATGTCTTATACTATTTGTCACATGTGTCTATAATATAGCTACACTTTCAATACTTACTAATTTCATTGGTCTGCACTCTCTTTTGCATTACCAAGAATTTTCCATGACAGCGTTTTGCTCCATTGGATAATTCAGATGCTCATTAAAATACAGTGAGATTTTTGCTGAATCTACTGAATACTACTTATGTTTTAATGAGCATTAATGAGCTTTGTGATTGTCCTGTGGAGCAAAACTCATATCTCATTAGGTAGATTCCCAAAATGCCTAAAGGTGAGCAGACACAGCTTTAGATATATAAGGTAATTTCATACTTAATTAGTTCTAACTTGTCACAGTGCTGATACATATCTAGAACTATTGCTTGAAATGGCAAACTTGTTGTTTGCTGTGACAACTCAATGAAATGGTAGAATTCACAGAGAGCTTCTCTGAGTAGTTTAAGGCCATACTCTATTATGTTAATAAATTGCCATGCTATGACTCGATTCACAGAAAATAGAGTAGAAGGGGGAAGAGTTAAGTGATTACTAGCTTGACTTGATGTTGCTTTATAAGTACATGAGATGACTTTGAATGTAACTATACGCATATATTCACTGACTGCTTTCATTAACTGAAAGCACACAGCAGGAAATTTAGATATAATATTTATTTTCCTCTGAAATTTGAAATTTTAACTGATTTTTAATTCATGGATGATAAATATGTTATGCCAAGTATTTGATCTACTTATTATGTTAGTGTGTTAGCAACTAAGATAATATAACACTACAGACTCAGTAGATTGAAAACCAGAAATTTATTTATCACAGTTCTGGAGGTTGAATATCAAGAACAGATGTCTACAGTTTGTTACCAAGGCCTCTCTCTTTAGCTTATAGTTCTTTTTTAGCTTTGTCTTTTCATGAACCTCCCATAGTATGTGTTTATTCTTGCTCTCACTTTGACTTCTAAAAAGAAACCAACCAAGCTGGATTAGGGCCCCATTACTCAATCTTAATTTAATTTTTTAACCTTCAAAGTCCTTATCTTTAACTGATGTCATAGTCTGGTGATTAGTGCATCAATATGTGAATTTCTGAGAAACATGATATGGTCTTTATAGCAGTTGCCAAATATCTCACTAGCAATAATATTAGCTATGTAAGTTTCAAACTTCAAAATCAAGCTTCCATTCTCTAGACATCATACTGTAAATTTGTGCAAATTAAGAGTAATGGGATGTAAACTAAAAAATATTTATAAAGCGTCAAAAAATACTTCATTGAGTCATTACAACAAAAAAAAATCTCAATGTACTTAGTGGTTTTAAGTTCTCAATTACTTTTGAAAAGATTTTTTTTTGCATGTAATAAGAGAAAAACTAAGACAGGAGTATATTTATCAGTCCTAGTTATTAATTATTTATTCTTGTAAAACATTGTTCTTTAGTAAATTATCAAGAAATGCTGTTTCAGGTTGATTGATGAACATTGTTCCCAATTATGTTCTTTCAAAAATGATACTCTAGTTGATATTATTACTTGATACAATGATACGGCCCCCCACAGAGTATTGCTGAATGTGGCCCCAAAAGCAACAAACAAACAAAAGCAAAACAAAAAAATGTGTTCTTCTTTCAGATGTAACCACCACATTTGGTGAGGTTCAAATAGTCTCTGTCACTGTCATTTGTTGCTCATCCATTTGTTTTAGCGGGCACCAGTAACATCTCTCATTGTGAGATTTATTGTTACTGTCTTTGGCATATCCAATACACCATGGGTAGCTTTGCCAGGCTCTGCCGTGCAGAGTAGATACTTTCAGTAGCTTGCCGGGCTCTCTGAGAGGGGTGGAGGAATCAAACACCGTTGGCCGTGTGAAAGGCAAACGCCCTATCCGCTGTGCTATCGCTCCAGCCCCGGGGTTCAAAAAGTAGTCAATCAAACACAGAGAAAAAAAAAATATATATATATTTACAGATATATATTAAAATTCACATCGCTCAACTTTTAACAACATGTCTTAAAGAAGGTCTTAATGGTCACTGCCGAAATAGAACAATCTTCACACTGATTCCTCTATGGGTATCTTTTTTGCAGCATTTTCAGTGGTTTTTCACAACAAACAATACAAAATATATTATTTCAGTTCTGCTTTGTGACAGGGATTGGGATTTTGGATGGAAATATCCCAAATATGGTGGTGTGAATGTGTAATGGTGGTGGGATTGGTGTTTGAATATTAAATGTAATCAAATATTGTGAACTACCTTGTGAAATAAAAAAAAAATTTAAAAAGATAATGGTGTAACTGAGATGAATAAAATAGAAAGCTTCTTAGAATTCTGGTTAGTTGGCCCAGGTGTGCTGCACGTGAGTATTGTGTTGTTTCATTTACATATGCTCATCCATAACCAATTTTAAGTGAACATTTGTGAAATTTATGAAAGAATTTGAGGAGGAGACTGGAACGCATTCAAGTTTCTAATAAAATATGAGGCAAACAGATAAAATGTTTTTTTTAATGATGAGAATCCTCATAATTCTTATACATTGTAACTAAAATGGGCTTAAGGACGTAAACAAATGTGTTTCCTGTTTTGTTCCTTATCATGTTTTTAGCAAACAACTTAGCTTTCTTAACTCCCAACTATTTAATCAAAGCAAATAAAAAATTTGTATTGAACAAATAGAATGTGAGAATTAAATGGGTTAGTGATTAAAGGTATGTTTTTATACCACTTAGCAGACTAACTATAGCATATTAAGTTTCAGTTTTAGTTGACCAGAAAATTGCACAGTAATTATGACAACATACATTTTTAAATTTACTTATATGATTTTTTTAATGTCTGGCCCATCTTTTAAGGTAAGTCTATGAAATTTCAGGTTGTGGTTTTAATTTTCATCTAGCTCTTTTTTTAATAGCTAATTCTTGATACAGAACTTTATGTGTTGGATGTCCAATAAATGACTCGAATACAATATTTAATGAAATTTGTCTTATTGTTTGTGTATTATGTTCAGTTATATTTGTAAAATTTAAAATCAAGTCTCTTAAGGGAGAAAAAGAAAAAAATAGGTTTAACATCTCACTATTTATAGTTTGTTTTCCTATTAATGGAGAAAACACTTCATACATATCAATTTAATGTAAATAAACATATAAAGATTAGAATGAGAAAAATTAGAAAATAAGTACTTAAAAATATTCTAAGGTATTATTGTTTAAAGAATGTTTATGGAAGAACAGTTTGATAGGCAAATTATGAAAAATGAAAGAATGATATGATATTAAAGGTATATACATTTTAAATTATATGTCTTTATAGAATTTTAGTTTATTTCTATTCTAATTGTGAGTGACATTACTAGAGTGAAATAAGTTTGTATTGCATTTGTACTCTTGCAGGAAAACTAAATTACAAAATTCAGAAAACAAAATAATTTCAAGAAAAGCTAGTCATTGGAATGTATTGAATGCCAGTGAATTTTAAAATAACGTCAATAATTGGATTGTTATTCTATGTATCTCAACATGTGTGGGCTTTCCACTTAAGAGTTTTTGGTTTGAGAGTAGGACACAGTAAACACATAGAATGACTAAACCTCCAGTTGAAAATTTGACATTTCCATATCCTTTGAAGATTATCAATGTGTATGATACAACTAGAGAAGCTGACAATTAAAGTAATACTGTAGTAATTGGCAAATGGGGAAGCAACTGTAATAATGCCACAAAATACTTTGTATGCAAACAATGCCTAAGTATCTTAATGACCTCCCAAACTAGAATGTGCAGGATAAAGCATACCAGTTTATCTTTAAAAAAAAAAAGATGAAAATTTCTCCCTAAGAAACAAAAACTGAGTCGAAATTTAAGAAGCTTCCCAAGAAACTGACTTTCCAGTGTGAGACCAAATGAATTAAAATGTAAAAATCAAAAGGGGCCAATGGTCAAGGGGTTTTCATGGGGCTTACATTACATATAACTGACTGAGTTTAATAACTGCAATTTCATATAGTCACTCATGTCCTGCCAGTGGTGACTCTTAAGCACAGTGAGATGTAGCCCCCCAAAAAACAAACAAAATAAATGTTAAGAAACCATAATACTTGAGAGAATCAATAAGCAACTTTACCAAAGGCATAAAATAGGATCAAAAGATTCAGAATAGATGATGTTAAACATCTGAGAAACAGCTGAAAGTTAGTCAGAAAAAAAGTTATCAAGATATATGACCCATTATCAATTAAAAAAAACACTAATATAGTCTGGCATTGATTTGAGCCATACGTTGAATTGAGAAAAATAACATCAAACATTGATTATAACAAAATTTAATTATGTAATAAAATATACAAATAATAATCCATATATATGAAACCTTAACATACAAATATGATTTATTAAATACATATAAATTTTAGAACTGAAAGATATAAAATTTTATTTTATAATTTTTATTTATTTATTTATTACTGAATCACCGTGAGATACAGTTATAAAATTGTTCATAATTAGGGTTCAGTCATATAATATTCCACCAGCCCATGTTCCTTCATGATTGTTCATTTCCCACCACCAGTGTTTCTAGTTTCCCTCCTGTCTCCCCCCACCCTCCCCACCTACCGAAATGGCAAGCAGTATTTGAATTTTTTAATTTGGAAAACAGAGCAGATGTAACAAGGAGACATTCCGTAATCTTGAATATGAGGAGTTCCCATTATACCTTACCTTTTCGATGATTTATGTTTCACATATATATTTTTTATAAATGTATTAAAATGTATATAAATACATAAATTTTGCTTTTTCTATGTGGTGTTTATCCCCCTCTCCCTTTAACAATTTTCCTATCAGTATTTCATGGGCAAGTGACTTAGTTATTTACAGAAAAACTTGTAAATCTTTTAAATTAGTGTAATAAACTAACTGGGTAGAATATTCTTTCTTTCTTTCTTTTGCTTTTTGGGTACCACCCAGTGATGCTCAAGGGTTACTCCTAGCTCTGCACTCAGGGATTACTCCTGGAGGTGCTGCTTGGGGGACCATATGGGATGCCTGAGATCGAACCTAGGTAGGCCACCTGTTAGGCAAACGCCATGCTCGCTGTACTATCACTCCGACTCGGGTAGAATATCTTGATTTCAATTTTTTCCCGTTATTAATTTATGTATATCATGTTACTTCTATTTACCTTGTGGCATTTCTGTGGAAAAGTATTTTATTATTTTTTTACCATCCCTCCAATATGTAAATTTCCTACCAGCAATGTCCAAAATTCTCTCTCTCTCTCTCTCTCTTTCTCTCTCTCTCTCTCTCTCTCTCTCTCTCCTTCCCTCTCTTTTACCTTTTGGGCATTTATGGTTTACAATACAGATATTAAGGGATTTTTGTATTTGCCATGAAAAAAATTTTAATAATATTATGGGGATTACTTTACACATGACTCTTTTTCCCTACTGCTTTTAAGAATCTCTATCTATCTTTGAATTTCTTTATTTCATTATAATACCTCTATTGATCTATTCAGATTTATTTTGATTGAAACTCTGAGTTTCCTCTTTCTAGGTGACTAATACTTTCTCATTTTGAAAAGTCCTCCACTATTATCAAAGCCATGATACTGAACATGTATCACTCTTTCTCTCCTCTGTCTTCCACCTCTAAAAAAGTCACCTTCCTTCCTTCCTTCCTTCCTTCCTTCCTTCCTTCCTTCCTTCCTTCCTTCCTTCCTTCCTTCCTTCCTTCCTTCCTTCCTTCCTTCCTTCCTTCCTTCTTTCTCTCCCTTCCTTCCTCCCTTCCTTTTCTCCATTCCTTTATCCCTCCCTCCCTCCTTCCCTTATTTCTTCTTTCTTTCTTTCCTTCTTTCCTTCTTTCTTTCTTTCTTTCTTTCTTTCTTTCTTTCTTTCTTTCTTTCTTTCTTTCTTTCTTTCTTTCTTTCTTTCTTTCTTTCTTTCTTTCTTTCTTTCTTTCTTTCTTTCTTTCCTTCTTTCTTTCTTTCTTTCTTTCTTTCTTTCTTTCTTTCTTTCTTTCTTTCTTTCTTTCTTTCTTTCTTTCTTTCTTTCTTTCTTTCTTTCTTTCTTTCTTTCTTTCTTTCTTTTTTCTTCTTCCTTTCTTTCCTCCTCCTCATCTTCCTAGGCCTCCTCATTCTCCCTGTCCTCCTCCTTGCCCTTATCATCCTTCTCCTCATCATCCCTGTTCTACTCATCCTGCTCTTCAACCACCTCATCCTCCTCCATCTCCTCCTTGTCATTCTTTTCCTCCTCTTTCTTCTCCTTCAACTTCTCCTCATTCGCTTTCTTCCTTCTTCTTTCCTTTCTTCTTCTGGAACCCTGGTAGAAACATATGATAGAAATGTTGTTCTTCTTTGTACTGTCCCATAATATATATGCTTGCTTCATAATTTTTATTTTTATATAATTCAATTAATATTTGATATTAAAGGTTCACTTCTGGTTGACCCACTCCTTGCTGTGCTTGGGAGACCACACAGTATCAAGGATCAAATGCAGACAAAACTCTGACATGATAAGCTTGTATAGTAGTATTTTGAGAAATGTCTCTGCCTGGTTAAAGTTTAGTTTCTTCTTTTTCTGAATTTGATTGCTTCCCCTTTGTTGCCTTCAAGCTCCACTATAGTAATTCAGTTTGGGTCTTCTTCCAGACTACTGTTGATCCCCTTATTGTGTTTTTAATTAAGCTACCGTGTTCTTTAATAATTTTATATCTATTTAAATATTTTCCACAATTTCTTTTATAGTTTCTCTGTCTTTATTAAAGTCTCTTTAATTTTTCTCTTATTTTTATTGCCCATCATTAATATTGCAACTTTTAGATTTTTTTCAAGCAATAATAAAGCATGCCTTTATTAGTTCTTTCTAGTTTGTCATCCTAATCCATTGATTCAGGTCTCTCAAAATTCTAATCATGTTTGGTACTCCACAAGATCCTGAGTCAATGCTGAGGGTCTGTGTTTGAGTGGGCCTATACAACCTTAGTACTTAAGGCTATGACACTTAGTTTTCACACTTCTGGATGGTTCTCAAGGATTTACATATGAGTGGTTGGTCCCAACTATGGCACTAAGTAAGAGGAAATCTAGCAAGATTTGAGATCACAAGTACACTTTGTATCTGTGAGCCAAGTTCGAATGTAGCTCAGTGGTAACCTGTGGCTTGAGAATGTAAGTGTCCAGAAGCAACTATATGCTAAACTCAACCAGGACTGGGTAGTAAGTAGGAACTGAATAACACAAGTGTCCAGTAGCACATGTGAGTTGAGTTCAAGAGTTCTTAGCAACCAAGATTTCAAGGTCATAAGTGCCTAAAAGTTACTATGTTAATGTCATCATGCAGGTCTTGGTGATGGATGGGGATAACCATGCCAGAGATAGTTTAAGAGGACTGGGGTCTCTGTTCCAGTTGTGATTTAGCATTCTCTCCAAGATGGGCACAGAGCAGAGTCTTACTACTATTGGGCTAGAAAATGACTACAAAAGGCAATGAGACACTTTCTAACTAAAAATACTTTTAAGACTCCTCATAGTGCTTTACATTTATAGGAACGCAGCTTTCTTGCTAGTCATCACTTATAGATTGGTTATGGATGGGTCTGGTTATCTGTAAGGGTGACATATTCTTATTGATTGTCGCTTTGCACCCAGAAAGTATGCCTTTGTGGTAGGGGTGGGTGGAGTTATCCCAGTGGTTTTGGCTTTGGGATCTGTTGTTATGGGGAATGAGATAAAGTATGTACCCAACTAATAAAAATAATATTAAAAAGTTGTGAGAAGTCACAAAGATGGTACCTACCAATGATTTTGATCCATGTTTATATCCTGTGGTTTCTTGCTATCCACTCCATTGTTGTAAGTGTCGAATTCTAGGTGTGGACTGTCAGGTATTGGTGCCAACTCCCTTCCCCAGGGCAAATTTCTTTCTTTTGAAGATATTTTTCACAGTTGCAGCTTATTTCCTCATGTAGGGTCTCCTTCTTAGTCATATATCTGAAATATATTTGGTTCCCTCACTTTCTTTATCCTACTTTCAGATCAGATTATGTGTAGATAAATCCAAATTTGATGTAGATTTGTTATGACCAAAGGAAGAGGTGAACGCGTGTTCTTTCATTTTGCCATCTTGCTTTCCTTTCTCATCAAAACTGTATTAGAATATATGAGTAGAGAATATTGAGCCAAGAAACACCTATATTCATTTATTATACTTCATAATTGTTTCTGTTTATCTAGTTTCAGCTCAAGCACAGCAAATTAGTGATTTTTCATAAGTATAAATGTCAAGAAAAATTAGATATGAAAAAGGTATTACTAAACAAGTTGAATTGAACTTTTTATTTGGTATTAAATTGCAAAATAACTGATTTTTTTTTTATTTTATTGAATCACCATGTTATCAGGCTTATGTCTCAGTTATACAATGTTCAAACACCCGTCCCTTCACCGTGCCCATATTCTACCACCAAAAACCCCAGTATGCCTCCCACCCCCACTCCCCACCCCCGCCTGGGTAACTGATAAATTTCACTCTTCTCTTTACCTTGATTACATTCCATATTTCAACACAAAACTCACTATTGTTGTTGGAGTTTCAACACAGACTCACTATTTTTGTTGGAATTTATCCCCCAAGAATACAGCCCTATTGACAAGGAAATATTTGATATTGAGTTTTCCACTGATGAGAATGAAGAGATAAAATTTTCTGTATTTTAGTAATTAAATTTCTGTATTTCTGTTTACAATTTCTGTATTTTAGTAATTAAATCCAGGAGATTAAAGTTGGAAATGGAATCATTTCCCTTCCTGGAGCAGCATGGAGCAAAAGCTTAGTTCACAGTCTGGATATATGGTTGCAAGCACTCTCGGAACCCCAAGTCTTATAGCTGCCTCTGGTTCCTGCTCGTTCGGCATTCCCGTGGCTGTGCAGAGGCATGGCCACCCCAACTAAAAATATTTTAATGAGAAATTATATAATTTCATATGACTTGGGAATATTATGGTTAAGCCAAACTTTCTCTGTGTTCTGGGCCTGGGACGTGAGTGAGGTATATTTCTTTCCTTGTATGTATGAAGCTCTGCATTCATTCCCTGGTACAGCAAAGCAAATAAACAGGGTTTAATTTTTATGCTAGGTAGATTTTCTCATATCTGAAAGTAATTTTTTGTCATTTAACCATTTATCTGAAAAAAGATAGAAAATATGCCTATACTATTAGACAAATGTCTATTCATTTTATATAATACAATTATTTAAATATCATATGTATGTATACAAACTATAATTATACATGTATAATTTATTTGAGATTATAATGTTTTGACCTTTAGATTGCGAAGAATTATTATTTCTACACTAATTATTCTGTTTCTTAGTATGATGATCACTCAGTAATATTTATTAAAAATAAAATGTTATATACCCGTGGCACATTAAATTAAAATTTAAAAAACTGAACAGTTTTGTACATTTATCCTTTATAAATGCAAGTTTTAATGTTAAGAAGAACAATTACATTATAAAGAGAATTCATATTCAGTAAGATTATTATATGATCATACTCTCTGTCATCAAATCTGAGGGTATTTCATGTAAGAATCATCATCATTATCATCATCATCATCATCATCCCATTGATCGTCAAATTTCTCCAGCGGTCTCAGTAACGTCTCCATTCATCCTAGCCCTGAGATTTTACTTTTTGGGTCACACCCAGCGATGCTCAGGGGTTACTCCTGGCTTTGCACTCAGGAGTTACTCCTGGCGGTGCTTGGGGGACCATATGGGATGCCGGGGATCGAACCCGGGTCGGCCGCGTGCAAGGCAAACGCCCTACCCGCTGTGCTATCGCTCCGGTCCCTAGCCCTGAGATTTTAGAAGCCTCTCTTTACTTGTCCTTCCCAACGATGCTGTGTTGAAGGCTCCTTCAGGGTCAGGAGAATGAGACCAAGCTTGTTACTGGTTTTAGCATATGAATACACCATGGGGAGTTTTTGAGGCTCTCCCATGTGGGCAGGAAACTCCCAGTAGTTTGCCAGGTTCTCCTAGAGGAAAAGTAGGCTATAAGACATGGCACAGGAGGCCCAGTCCCTATCCAAGCAGGCTTGGAGGTCTCAGTCCCAAGTCCCACACATCTGGGTTCCTCTGCCGGTTCCTTCATGCGTGAGGCTCGTCAGAACGTGTGGAGAGGGGCCTTGAGCATGGCTGTTGCTAGGTTCTGGAGGTCTTCGGGTGCCAGGAGGTCTGCTTGGGGCAGAGAGGAAAGCTGTAGCTCATCCCCTCCGAGGGTCCCCGGGGAAGACAGCCAGGATCACAGGCAAGAAAATGTAAGAATAATATTCTATTAAAATCTGAGTTTATCCAACCACACTCTAAGAGTGAAAAACTTAATTATGAGAGCATAATCTCAGTTAATAGTATTAAACTTTATTCAACATAAAGAATGACCAAAACCACCAAATCCATCAATAGTTCAACTAAAGAATGAAAAAAAAAATCATATTAGTTCTTGATCATGAAATGCTTCCAGGAAGATCTAGGTAGCTGTGAGCATAATATGTACAATGAGTGAGCCAGGCATTTAACATTTACTGTATTGTGTTCTTAGGGCTGCACTGATCCTGAAATGGGAAGACAGTGTCAACCTTGGAGGTCTCTGAGCTTTTAGGTTTGCTTTGTCAGGCAGCAGATTGAATCATTCTCAAATGGCTGGCAAATGCTCATTAGATTACTATGCACTAAATAGAATTTATGGACATCCTTTCATCTTCAACAGGAAAGAAAGGCTAGAGAATACCACTTAGAGAAGGAAGAGCTAGAGGGTGGAAAAGGAAGTAATTAGAGATCAATGTGAGGTCTCTAAAACAGAGACAGCATGGCCACACAGAAGAGTTTTTAAAAGAAATTGCATACATTGCTCAGAGAAAATATTATGAGACAACATAGTGATTAGAATCCGAGATTTTCTTCATGATGGTAGAGAATAACACCATCAGGCCCAAGTAACTCTCTCTCTCTTTAGATCCTGAGAGCCTGGGTGGGTGAAGTACTGTGCTGTAGTCCTCAGATGTAAGAGCACTGCTTGAAATGCTGCCCTCCCAATTCAAAAAACACCCAAACAGTCAGTACTGAGGAAATATGATGCCAAAAGAATCTTCATTCATTGTGAGGATAATATTGGCTGATTCAGCCCAGTGGAAAAAGTGTGGTTTCTTCTAAAAAAAATAAAATAAAAATAGAACTTACATATGATCCAAGGATTCCTCTTCCTGGCACCTATCCCAGGAACACAAAAACATTAATTTAAAAAAATATCTGAATAAATAATACCTTTGTTGATTGTAAAGCTATTTACAATAGCCAAAATCTGGAACTAATCCAAGTGTCTTACAATTGATGAATTGATAATGAGATTGTAATTTATATCCATACACACATATACACATGTACATATATGTATATACTTATATTCATACACTGCAATGTTATAATTATAAGAAAAGATGAAAAATTTCTGTATCCTACAACTTGAATTGAACTAGCTGGTATTAAACTAAGTGAAGATAATTGGAAGAGCAAAATAATATTGATTGATCTCAGTCATTTGTGGAATATAAAAATATTTAATAACCAATCATAATAGATATTGAGATTATACCTGTAGAAATGAATGTTCCAGAGTGTAGATAAGGAAGGATCCAGGGACAATGGTGGAGGAATATTGGCACTGAGCTGGTAGATGAATGCAGTAATGCTGCATACCTAAAACATTATTATTATACTTTTTGCAAATCATGAAAACTTAATTAATTTTTAATTTGTGACATTTTCTGTATGAAATCCTATCCACTGAATGCATTTTAAAATAAATATTCCCTATTCAAGACTTCACTCAGTATGCTTAGTGTATTTCTATAAGCACATATACATTTCATTGAAAATACTATACTTATGTGCCCATTTGTTCTTGAGCACAGTAACTCAATATTACTCTTTCTATATCCAAATTCTAGGAAAAATAAGACATATAGAATTCACTGCAGCAATGATTTGTTTCATTCGTGAATGATCTGAGTTTTAGAAAGAAGTCATTTGTTTCTGTCAACACAACTAATTCTATTTTCTGAAATCCAATCAAAATAAGACATCATATTAATTGTGCTTTAATCAATATATACACATTTTTATAGGACAACTACATGCTGTGCTATCACTCCACCCTGGTAGTGAAATCTTATCAGTCATTTTCTCTGGAATTTAGATGCTACTTTAAAATAACTTATAGGATTGTCTCTCTGTGGGATGAGTCCTCAACTCACCCATCTCGCCCACGTCTACACTAACCTGTATCCCGGTCTTTGTCTTTATATGATGTGGGCCTTAAACTAGTTATTCAGAGACTTTGGCCTCAGTTTATTCTATAAGATGTAATAATTTAAAGACTGCTATAAAAGGTCAGTGACAATACTTTGAAAGACCAGCTGCTGGTTAGACTCCTTATGCACGGCTTTCATTCTACCACTGAGCCTTGTCCCTGATATAGAGTGCTTAGAAGTTTTCTTGTTTGGGTGTTTTTTTGTTGTTGTTATGGTGGTTTTGGTTTTGGTTTTGGGGCCACACCCAACAATGCTCAGGGATTACCCCTGGCTCTACACTCAGGAAGTATTCCTGGTGGTGCTCAGGGGATCCTATGGAATGCTAGGGGTTGAACCCTGGTCAGCCACATGTAAGGCAAGTGCCCTACCCTCTGTACTTTCTCTCCAGCCTGTACTTGGGACTTTGCGCTCAAGTGAGAGTTGCTTGAGGAGACACAACTGTGGTCCCGTGCCTTGCGTTCCTCTGGAGGCTTCCTGAGTCTTGGAATGTGATCTGTGAGATGCCTTGTTGTCATGAATTATTACTTAGAGTTCATTCACATCATCCCTCTTTCCCTCCTGTAATCTCTGTTTTTACCACTGGTCCCTTCCCTGCTTCAGGTTTGGAAACTTAGCCCATTCCACCTTAGCTCAGGTCTGGGCACAAATAGCTTGACTTGCTTTCTTCCAGCTTTGCTTGTCTTTCTATAATAGTCACTGCCACACCTTTTGCTGAGATGCAGTTTCCTCAGCTGTGAAAGATACCTGTTTGGGGTCTAATTAGGATTTGTCTCTGGTGCTTTCTTCTCAAGATCTCTGTGGGACTTCTGCTCTAGTGTGCCCACCTCACCTCCACCCGCCCCATTGTCTCTGGTTCTTTTCACATGGTTTTTCTGGTCTGGAGGTGCTGAGAGGGGAGGAAACCTGCCATGCCTTCTCTCTTCCCTGTGCTCAGTTCCAACTGTTCAGAATCCTGGACTCACTGAGTTCTGTCCCGGGGCACGGGAGACCCATTAGTACAGTAAGTCCTCAATAGTGTGGATAGGTTCTTAGACTTTGAAAACCTTGAACAAGAGTAGGTCCTTGAATAACATCTTTTCTTTCATCATTCACCCCCCCTCTCAGAGAGCCCGGCAAGCTACCGATAATACCCCACCCACAAGGCAGAGCCTGACGAGCTACCCGTGGCATGTTCAACATGCCAAAAATAGTAACAAATACGCCTCACAATGGAAATGTTATTGGTGCCCGCTCGAGCAAATCAAAGAGCAACAGAAAGATAGTAACAGTGATAGGATATTTTCAACCTTTTAACTGGGTCAAATATGTCAGGTAAATTTTAGTTTAATATTATGCTCTTAATCACTGCTACTAATTAAGGTATTTCTGAGGATATTCACATTTTATAGTCATTCCACTTATCTTCCTTTTTTCAAGAAAATATATTTGTTTATCTGATAGAACCATGCCACCAGACTCCGTGCCAAACTTTTTTCACTTGGGGGGCCCCAGAGTGGGATGGGTGAGGGTCCTCCTGCCTTGAGACCTAGCTTCGACAGCCAACATCCACAACCCAACCGCCTCCACGCTCCAGGCCGTGTTCCATACGCTCAGACCGAGCCTCACACATGAGGGAAGTTCCATGGAACCCAGGTAATGCGGAACTTTGTGACCCTGGACTCTGCCCTCAATGGAACCCGAGAGCAGAAATCCTCTGCCTGCTTCCCCCAGTCTCCAGTGGCCCAGGGGTAATGCCGATAAGCCATCTTTTGCCGGTGCCTGATAATCTCCTCATCAGCCACCATCCAGAACTCACAGGTGCTTCTCCTGGAAGGAAGCATAAAATGAGGCCCCATAGCCATGCCACCAGACTCCTTGCAAAGCTGTTTTCACTAGGACTGCCCCAGAGAGGGGCAGGTGAGAGCCCTCCCTGCCACAAGCAACCCAGCCTCCTCCACAACCCTATTACCAACGTGCTCCAGGCTGCTTTCCACAAACTCAGGCTAAGCTTCATGTATGAGTGAACATATTCCTAAACCATGCAGCCGTTTTTGTGGCCGTGTGACACATCATGAGATACTCCCTACTTATTTTCCACTTAATTACCACACCATATTTTATTGGAGGCAAGATGGCACCAATGCCGCCTGAACCCCTTGTGCTCTCCTGAACCCGGCTCACCATCTCACTTTTGACCACATGCGGCTCAGCACACCAGGCATGGAATTCTACACGTGATCCTTGCTGGAACTCTGTGTGTGATTCCTGATGGGCATTGCCGGCTGTTTTGCAAGATTCAAACAGAATGGTGTTGGTGGGGCATGGAGAAACTGAAGTGGCAGACACAGCATCACCACCTGCCACTGCCACAGGTTTCTGTCTGCCCCCCTCCCCCACCGGTCCCAGTTGCAGTGCCATTGAACGTAGAGCCACATGGTAGCAGACTCATCCACTGTGGGGTGCTGTCAGCCAACCACTGGGTGACCTGGGACTTGGCACAGGTGCTGAACCTGGCTCAGACTCTCGGTGATAGGGTCCTGCTCTGCCAGCTACTCAACAATCTCTAGGCGCACTCCATCAAACTCAAGGAGATCAACCTGAGGTCACAGATGTCCCAGGTGCTGCCTAGAGATGCAGGCAGGTGTGTGTTTGTCAGTGTTCAGACTGTTACAATGTGCCAGTTGACCAAAACCTGACATTTGGTAGACTGGGAACACCTGTTAAGGTGATTAGAGACTGCCCCAAAAGTCTCCATCCCTCTCAGAGAACCAGGCAAGCTACTGAGAGTATCCTACCCACACATCAGAGCCTGCCAAGCTACTCATGGTGCAATTGATTTGCCAAAAACAGTAACAATGATGGACCTCATTCCCCTGATCCTGAAAGAGACCCCAATATGCCATTGGGCTACACTAGCATGCAACAGGGATGAATGGAAACATTACTGGCTCCCGTTTGAGCAAATCGATGAAGAATGTGATGACAGTGATGCAGAGACAGTGATCTGACAGAACATATGTACCTGAAGTGATTCAGTCAAATATATCACATGTTTTGAATCAGTTATCTTAACTATGATTAGTAATAAGTTACTTGTAGTACTTTATCTAATGAGTTTTACTAGACAACTGATCCTGACTCTGGCCAGATTTCAATCTTGGCTGAGCCATATCTTGGCAATATGCCATTCTAGAGCTCAATTTTCTTTGCTTTAAAAATCTGAATATGAAATAACAATATAGCAGGAATGGTAAAATAAATGCCTTGCATGTACAAGACTCTGAATTCCCATCACCACAGAGTCTCCCATGCAATACCAGATATAATCTTTATGATCTTCAAGCATCATCGCCCTGCACTAAGGTGAGCTTTGCTGGGCATGCTCCTATAAAATATTAAATAGTTGTATTTATTATTTGAAATATAGCATACATCTTTGAGAGCTGATGTTACTTTAAGTTATGCCTACTCTGTGGCAACCCTTTAGAACTTAGTTTTGTATCAGCTATATATCTGTAAGAGGGTTTTTAAAGCCCTATAGTTATTTGAAGCAAATACATATATGATAAAGTAGAATAGGTGCTTGCAAAACTCTTTGAGGTCTAGGGCAACATATTTTAGTCTGATTTATAACAGAAATATCTTCAACTCCAAACCACAACTCACACATGTATATACACTCCAAGGCCAAAAATATGGAATCAAAGAGCCACCACAGCCCCAGATGAATCACATAAGCAAAGGGCTATAGCTTTAAAGGTCTGAAAACTCCCATTGTTATTCTGCACTTCAGTTTTTGACAAGTGAACAATAGATGCTGGATAGTACTGCAAAAATTCCTATCCTGCTTTCATATAGCAAAAGGCAAAGTAACAGAACTTGTACCTGTTAACTACTTCTTTTCAAATATCATGCAAGTGGGTATAAATGGTGGAACTTAATCTGATGTATAAGTATATAAATATGTATAGTTATTTATTTTCTATTATACCCATCTAAGAGTGAATATGTATTGACTCAGTTCTGAATCATGGATATTGTGACCATATTTGTACATACATTTTTGCACAGTTTTTTGTGTTTAATCATAAGTATACCATTTGACTAACCCTCGGGCATATCTAGTATATCTAGTATATACTGTGACTAACCCTAGGGCATATCTAGCATATTTTTTACCTTCTTAGAGGATTTAATAATAATGTGAAAATGTTAGCACATAAAATAGATAACTGAAAACAGACAAACAAAAAGAAATCACCATCTCTTAAGTATTCACTATTTACTATTCACTTTTACGTAACATAAAATATCGTTATTGGAGCAAAAGTATAGTATAGAGAGTACAAAACTTGCCTTTCATGTCGTTGGCCTGGTCAAACAGCAGCATTGCATAAGGTCTCCCAAGCTCTAACAAGAGTGATTTCTGAGCACAGAGTCAGGAGTAATCCCTGAAAATCACCAAGTTTAGCCTAAGACCAAATAAAACAAACAAAAGAAAAAAAGATGATTATAGGCCCAGACATTTAACTCAACAGTAGATAGTATGCTTAGCATATGTAGGGCCTTGAGTTCAACCCTTCTGCACTGCCCCAATAATGGGATTACAACCAGTGTGATCCCTTGGATAGTACAACAAATGTGTGCAATCACCAATAAGTGTGCAAAAGCCTATACATGTACCATGACCAAATATATGAGAACAACACTGAACTCAGTGTGATAATCTCAAGCATATTCTATGTATGCAACCAAATACATAAACACCACAATCTGTTATATGACCCACAGGCATCACAGCAAATGTGTCTTCTGAAAACTTAGTAATAATACGTAGAAAATACGGCAAAGAATGTAAAATTCAATCTAATCTCTCAATGGACATCTTTTCAAAGTGCTTGTTAGATGACTCATTTCTTAAATAACTCCTGTTCCCTAGAGTATGAATTTACTATTTAACACGACATATGTGAATCTTGGGGAGGGACACATCTGGTAGTTCTCAAAGGATTTTTTGCAGTGTTGTAGATTCAAACCATGGTCAACAACACGTAAAACAAGGGCCTTACATATTCTTGATCCTACTTGCTTTTACATTTTGGTAAAGTGAGATACATGTAAAATTTATTGCTTGAAATTATAATGCCTAAGTGAAATAGAACAAAGGAAAGCAAAACAAAAAATGATCATTAACCATAAACAAAGCAATGGCTATTGTTAAAGTGCATATATGCATGCAGCTTTGCTTTCTCTATATATTAGGGCTAAATATTTTTGTTTAACAGTTATACTTTCTTTTTTATAATAAACTCATTCATTGAAGGTGGACTTGGCATGTGTTTATAAACAATTTTAAGAAAAGCTAAAAGCAAATATTTTGAAAGAAAGATCTTTCTACTGTGCTTTTCAACATATCTATAACTGAATGCTTCAACACAGCATCTCATGATTTCCCCAGCTTTTCACAGGTAGGGTTTTGCTTTCCCAGAGTTCTTAGTGCTTGAGAAAATAATGAAATCAATCTATGAAAATGACCTTAAATGCAATCTATTAAACAGTTTCCATTCTGCAATCAGCATTGCGGATCAATAATTGAACTCTCTATTCACTTGGCCTTCATTAAAATCTGTAGTTTTTTTTCCATGAGAAAGAAAATGACGGAATAAGAAATCCAAAATTATAGTGGGTAATGGTTAACTTTTTCACAGCAGGAGGGAAGTTAACTGTACAAACAGGTTATTGAATATGACTCTGAACTGGCTTGAATTTGTGTCCTTTGGACAGAGTGATGATTAGTTACAAAGCAGGTTTGCCCCTAGCATGAACCTCTCTGGATCGCCGCTCAGGAAACCAAGGGTTGCTCTGACAGGCACTCTATTAACACCAAGGGGATAATTTCAAACCAGAGCTCAATTCTGGAACAGAGGACAGAAATAACATTTAATTGTAATGCAATGTTCAGACCTTGGTCAGCATAATAAAGACAAGATCTCAGGAAACATTTTATTTGCATATTATTTTAATAATTAACTTGGCTAAGCAAATTGAGGTCACGTGGAATGTAGAAGTCACTATCCTGCAGGAATGGACTTGACCTAATCTAGTCAAACTCAGGTTGAGTAAAAAGAGAATGATCATACTTATTTTGGCTAAATTCCAAAGATGTAATTACCTCTGCTTGCATATTTTTTTCCATTCTCCCTTGTAAAGTCATTTTTTTCCACTTTTCTTCATAAATACTGTTGTGCTGTAGAGTGGTTGTCATATTGGATTCCACATGTGCATGCATTTCAGTTGTGGATGAGTGATCTTTCTAGACAAAATGAGTAAGGCATGTGGAGATCCTTTGTCTGAAATGTGTAATATAAATATAAAATAGTGCTAATCTTCTTTTAAAGGTTCATTTAACATGGCATGCCAATACTTACTGGTAGGGCGGCCTGATAAATGCGTTCTATGATTGGGACTGGATTCATCTGTAAGACAGCATTGCAGTATTTCTCTGATAGTGAAAATGCCACACAATACCAGAAGTTGGGACCTCAACTGTGCCTTTCTCTGGGAGTGTGTAATTGCCATGCGAACTGAACTCTTTGCTTTACTCTGCATTTTTGGAGTTTAAGAGTTAATTGACTAGAGAACTTTAAATAATTTCTGCTAAGGTTAAAATATTTATTGCTTTGTTTTTTCCAATAAACATGTGAAAATATCTTCATAATTATTAACAAAATAAATAATGATAGAATTAATTTAAAGTCTAATATGCCATTAAAGTTTTTAATGATGGAGTTTAGATTTTAGGTACACTTGAATCTTGAAAATGTAATCTAGTGTTGCATTATAATAACAAGCCTATTGACACAGGGATATAGTTGAAAGTTATGAAGCACCTGATTTGTTTACAGGAACCTCAAGTTTCATACCTGGCACTGTGTTGTCCACCAAGCACTGCTAAGAACCATTTCTAAGTAATAGTACCTCACCAGCCCAAATATCAAAAAGAAGAATAGGACTGCTCTAATGAGGTTACTCATCATTTATCAAAATTATACCTTACCGTAAGCATTCTGAGATGTGTCCAACTAATTAGGTATCAATTTTTTATCTCATAAGAATTTCGGAAGACTAGCTGTGTAATTTATAAGCTATTTGTTAAACATATATGGCAAAATAATGTTCCACACAGTATTTTTAGTAACATTTTATATAATTACTATAATCAATTAATGCATTATGACCTTTTTTTCCTAAAAGGACTTGATGCATATATGGCATCTGTACATATGTAGACTTTAAAGACTATCTAAAAACTAATTTACAACTACAAAAGAAAGAGAAAAATGGTAAGGTGGATAATTCAGGACTCAGAATTAAAATTGTTTCTATATTCATAGTGTTCAATGGGGATAGATACATTCATAGATCCACATGTAATATTTAAAATTTCCAAAATAATTACTAAAATATTTTTAAATGTAATTGACTATATTGATCTGATCCTCTCATTAAAATACTTATATTTCCACATGTAATTAATATTTTTATTAATTTCACATACTTTCCATAATGAATTTTCAAGTATTTGTTAAAGGAAAATAGAAAAAAATGGGACAAAGAAGTTTACACATGGAGTGTGTGTTTGTCACGATTAATATCATCACATCTATTCATCCTTTTGCATTTGCCTTTCTAAATTTTATTCACTGAATATTGAGCATGTCCAAGTAAGTTTAATTTTGAATAGGAGGGAGAACATACATCTCAGAGCAATTAAGAACTTAAAATATGTATAGTTCACTGATGCATAAAATGCACAACAAATTTTGAAAATTGTAGATTCAAGGGACAGTAGGAGATGGTGTGATTGGAAAACAGGAAGTGGGTTAAGCCTGTTAGGAGATAAAATAAGATTAGAATCTGGTTGTAGTCCCATTATCTTTCTCTAAGCTAGACTAATAGCATTAAATCTGTGAAGATGCCATTAGATTAAATGTCATAAAGTGTCCTATTTATGATTTCCTCAATATAATTTATGAATTCAGGTATAATGCCAAGGTCTTAAATGATTATTAATGGTGTTAGAAATGGTTCTGAGTTTAGTTTTTGCATGTGGCCAACTGGTTTTCCCAGTATCATATTTTTGGAGATTTCCTTCCTCCACTGCATATGTTTTGCTACTTTATCAAAGATTAACTGGCCATATACCTCAGTATATGTTCCTTGGCTCTCAATTCTATTCTACTACTCTGAGAGCTTATTTTAGTACCACACTATTTTTATTACTATAACTTTATATCATAGTTTGAAGTTAGGGAGAAAAAAGTCTTCCATTTTTGTTTGTCCTAGGATTACTTTGACTGTTGACAGAGGCCTGCAGTCCTGGCTGTCTTCCCCGGGGCCCCTCTGAGGGATTGGGCTCCAGCTTCCCTCCCTGCCCCAAGCAGAGCTCCTTGTGGCCAAAGACCACCGGAATCTAGCCACAGCCGTACTCAAGGCCCTCCACATGTTCAGACATGCCTCACAATTGAAGGTACCTGCAGAGGAACCCAGTTGTGTGTAATCCTATCAATGGCCAACATACAGAGACTTAAAAGCAAGCTCCCAGAATCATGTGGCCACTTTGAGGCTGTGCAATATCTTATAAACTACTTTTCCTTTTGGGAGAAACTCACAAACTACTGAGAGCTTCCTGTCCACATGGGACAGCCTCGAAAGCTTCCCATGGTGTATCTATATGCAAAAGCCAGTAACCAGCTGAATCTCATTCCCCTGACCCTGAAAGAGCCTCCAATGTGGCATCGTTGGGAAGGCCAGGAAGAGAGAGGCTTCTAAAATCTCAGGGATAGGACGAATGTGAGTTTACTGAGACCACTTGAGCAACTCGACGATCAACGGTATTTTGTGATCGTGATCATGATTGGCAGAGGCAGCTATTCCTCCATAACTTCATAAGTATTTGACATGTCTTTAACATATGTCAAATGTTATTTTTTGACATATGTTATGCCATGGTTATTTTTGTATGGATTGCATTGAATATGTATAGTGCATATTTATGATTAGGGAGATACAAATCAAAACAACAATGAGATATTATGTCACACCAGTGAGACAACTTATCATAAAAAAAATGCAACCAGTATTGGCATGAATGTGGGAGAAAGTAATTTACTGTTGGTGGGAATGTTGACTGCTTCAACCTTTTTGGAAAACTGTGTAGACATTTATCCAAAAAAATTGGAATTGACTTCCCCTATGATTCAGCAATTACACTTTTTGACATCTACACCATGTGCCCAAAACCCTTTTCAGAAATGACATTTATACTAATATGTAGCAGTTTTTACAATAGCAAAAACAAAATCTGGAAACAATCCAAGTGTCTAAGAACAGATGACTGGATAAAGATACCATGGCATATATAGACAATTGGATATTACTTTGCTATAAAGAAATATGAAATCATGCAACTTTCTACTCCATGCACGGGTCTGGAGGGAATCAGATGACTGATGGTAGTTTGAAGGAGAGGGTAAGACACAGAAGATCACTCTCTTATGAGGGATATAAAGAATCACAATAGGGGGAAAATGCCCAAAGACAACAAGAAGTGAAAATTGATTTTCAGTAGCAATCTTACTAGAGCAGGGGTAATGGGGATGAACAGGATGAGAGAGAGAGAGAGAGGGAGGCAGGGAGAGAAAGAGAAAGAGTACTGGGACAGTGATGGAGAGAAGTAAACATTCTGGTGGAAGTTGTGATACTGAAATTACTTATGCAAGAAGCCCTCCCATTGACTATATTGTAAAACAGGGTGCTTAAATTGAAAAAAGAGACAACAATACACTTTTAAAAGAATTTGGGTCTATCTGAGAGCTAGAAAGTGAAAGGAAGCCTAGAAATAGATAAATAACTTGAGGCTATTTGATATTTGAAAACACATATCTGAATATTTCTTCATAGAAGTGATAGTAATGCAGGAATAATAGCCAGATAGAGGTTATTTTGTTTTTGTTCAGACAAATAGTTAGTAAATTGTCTGATGAAAATTGAAAACATATACTAAATATATAAAGCTAATAATATTTGTCTACTTCCAATTGAAAACATTACTGAATACAAATTTCCATCACATGGGAAAACATATTTATGTCTTTCAGAACTAGTTACCTCTATGATTTTTTGTGCAAATTTTAATACTGAATTCAACACAAATTCTTCTTTCACAACTTTGATAAGAAAATTCAATGAAGAGCAATGTGTGAGATTAAGAAGAAAATTCACCTTTCAAAAATAATTGTCTCATCTACAGAATGGGAAAAGATATTTATGCAATGCCCATCCAATAAAGGGTTGATATCAAGGATATACAATGCACTGGTTGAACTCCACAAGAAGAAAACTGCCAACCTGATCAAAAAATGGGGTGATGAAATGAACAGAAACTTTCCCAAATAATAAATCCAAATGGCTGACAGGCACATGAGAAAATGCTCAACATCACTAATCATCAGGGAGATGCAGATCAAAACAACAATGAGATATCATCTCACACCACAGAGACTGACCCACATCCCGAAAAACAAAAGCAACCAGTGTTGGCGCGGATGTGGGGAGAAAGGGAATCTCCTTCACTACTGGTGGGAATGCCAACTGGTTCAGCCCTTTTGGAAAACAATATGGACAATTCTCAAAAAATTAGAAATTGAGCTTCCATTTGACCCAGCAATACCACTCCTGGGAATATATCCCAGAGAGTCAAAAAGGTATAGT